>NC_056728.1:325974270-325989270 GCF_019279795.1 Protopterus annectens
TACTTGACAATGATGATTTTGTGTACTTTGCTGACAGAGTTGGAGATACTTTCAGGTAAGAAATTTATTATTTTATGTATTTTTCTTAACTAAGGTAGAACACTAATAATGCAAGACAAATTAAAAATATATATTCTATGTAATGTAAAGTTGTAACCAAATCAAACAGTAAGTAGTGTAACTAATAACAGAATGATGTAATGTAAAATTGCAACCAAATCAAACAGTAAGTAGTGTAACTAATAACAGAATGATGTAATGTAAAGTTGTAACTAAATCGAACAGTAAGTAGTGTAACTAATAACAGAATGATGTAATGTAAAGTTGTAACTAAATCAAACAGTAAGTAGTGTAACTAATAACAGAATGATGTAATGTAAAGTTGTAACTAAATCAAACAGTAAGTAGTGTAACTAATAACAGAATGATGTAATGTAAAGTTGTAACTAAATCAAACAGTAAGTAGTGTAACTAATAACAGAATGACAACGAAGAGCATATTAGTGGTGACAGTGAGTAGCAAACATAATGAGGGAATAGTACAGCATCAAACATATATAGGTGATGGGGGAACATAGTTTGGGCATTAGTACCGAGAAAGCAAGATCTGTTGCATGAAGTTTCATTTGAAAGGGTTGAAAGAAACAGGATTGAAGTGGTTTGGGGATCCAAGGTCTTTAGAGATGATTCTCCTGGACAGTCTTTTAGAAAAGAAGGGGGGAAAATTTAAGTAAATGAGTTTGCCAACAAAAAAGGTAATTACTATTGTAGGCCAAAGGTGTAAATATAGTAGTGAATAATTAATTTTATTAATAAGGTATTTTAATCCTTTCAAAATATCACTTTTCAATCAAAGTAGCATGCTGAATTAAACGTAGAAATGTTTTACTAAGCATACTTTAGCACAGTACTTTCAAACATTTTTCTAATAATGGAATGAGTACAATGCCACTATTTGCTTGTATTCAGGGCCGTCAAACTAAAACAATATCATCACCTTTTGCTCACACTGTGTACACAAAATGCTTATTTAAAAAATATCAAAAGCAGTACCTGAAACAAGATAACTTTTTCAGTTATTTTTTGTTTGATTTCATCGGTAGTTACTAGACATGAAAACCAGGAGGCCATTAATGAGTTTAGCCCAAATTCCCAATTGCCCCAAAGCATTGTCTGGTTAAATAACTTTCTCCAAGCCCACACAGTAAGCAAATGAAGGCTGAGGGAATCATATCTTGCACTGCAGGACATAGCTTGTAAAGCACCTCATAGACCTAATAACCCACAGCATGAAATGACCGTCTATTGCTACAGCAGCTCTGGAAGGAGTATGTGTTTCTTTGTACATGATATGAAAACCAAAAAAGAAAAAAAAAAACAATACAAAAGAGGTAATTCAAACAGTGAAGCAGAAGAGATGAAGAAATTAGCAAGGTTGGAAGTATAACCAGTTGTATAATGCCATGTAGCCAACGCAGATAAATGCAACATTAGCTTATGTGGCAAAAAAGAAAATGCAATAAAATTGCCAGTGTAAGAAATGTGTAAGAGTCCTGAGGGAGAAAATATCAGCACATACTTTTATGAGTAGACAAAGGACTCCTAAGTCCCTTTGTGGGGATTGTGTATTATTGTGCTTGTACTTTATCACTTTTGGGGTCATTTAATTTCAGAAAAGGGAAAATTAGTTTTGCTGCAGTCTCAGCACAAAAATAGTACTTTAGATAAAACAGCACATTCACCATTTTAGTTATTTATTTATTTACGTATGATTACCAGTGAAGTTCAGCTAGGTCACACAAGACCCCTTTTCAGCAGACTCCCTGGGAGAAAAGCTTCAGAATACATTTTTAAGAATATAGAATGACGATATTAATACAACGTAGGTTGTAGTACTATGATTCAATGTTATGAGATAGCGTAGACAACATTTCCTGAAAACCTGAAATCCAGAGTTCATAATTTACAGCTCTGAATGAGATCTAGCAATTCCAGAAGAAACATACTCCCTAGGTCTTGAGAGAAGATGAAAGAAAGGACACAATTTTTATCCAGGAGAGGTGGAGAAGGAGCAGAAACTAGTTTTATTTTTGTATTGTATGAAAGCTTTTCAGTGCACCATGTTCATATAATTATATTTATATGACTGTGAATCACTGAAGAGCTTCCCAATTCTTAGCTGAGTGTAACCAGAATGAGGTTTTAGTACATTCAGTACACTTCCCGTGAGGTTTTACTTCATTGAGTACACGTCCCATGAGGTTTTAGTTCATTGAGTACACTTCCCGTGAGGTTTTACTTCATTGAGTACACATCCCATGAGGTTTTAGTTCATTGAGTACACTTCCCGTGAGGTTTTACTTCATTGAGTACACGTCCCATGAGGTTTTAGTTCATTGAGTACACGTCCCATGAGGATTTAGTTCATTGAGTACACTTCCCGTGAGGTTTTACTTCATTGAGTACACATCCCATGAGGTTTTAGTTCATTGAGTACACTTCCCGTGAGGTTTTAGTTCATTGAGTACACGTCCCATGAGGTTTTAGTTCATTGAGTACACTTCCCTGAGCTGCAGCTTCTCATTCACTGCTCTTCATAAGGAATCCCTGTCAACATGGTTTCTGTTTGTACACCAGCCGTGATTCAAACTATTTGAGCTTATCTTTATACATTGTGGTTGCTGCTGCTTTATTTATTAGAAGATTGAGTGAATAATGAGCTTACAAATCCTGTTTGCATAATAATGCATTTGTCATATGAAATGCAAGCCGTTTCTCACATGTGAAGTACAACTTTGAACATTACTCCGAAAATATATGTTCTCCTTTCTTATCTTCTGTTTTCAGATGGAAAGGTGAAAATGTTGCTACAACTGAAGTTGCTAGCCTTATCAGTACGTTAGATTATATACAAGAAGCCAATGTGTATGGAGTGACTGTACCAGGTAAAACATTTTGAATTATTTTAAAATATTTGGTCTAAATTCTTTAATGGTTTATCCAATATACAAGCAATTTGTTTTAAATACATACCTCTTTCACTGGAATATAGTATAATAACAGAAATTACTTAAAAGTTCTTTTTTTTGTGTGTGTGTGTGTGTGTGGAAGGCAAGCTCCATCTGGGATTGTCACCCCAACATCTGTTGCTATATAAGTTAGCACATCTTTGGCTTCCATTCAACAGAGAAAAAGCATACACTTTTATAGTAACAGAAAGTAAGCATTCCCTGTTTATCAAGTAAGAGCAAATTCAAAAACGACAAAACTGTTGTAGCTCTGAGTACCCTGTTTTGGCAAAACAGCACAATAAAAACAATGGACCAGACTCCAATAGTTGCTCTCAGTGTAAGTCTGCTTGATTCCGAAAGAGTAGCTCTCAATGTTAAGTGACTTACTTTGCTGTAAGGCCTATCTATAAATAGACTTGCAGAGGGGGCTAGATTTCAAAACACCTGCTCTCAGCCTGCTCTCAGTGTAAGAGGTCACTTAAACTGAGAGCAAGGTTTTAGAATCTGGCCCATTGTGTTTGTAAAATCCTCAATTTAAGTAGTTATGCACTGGAATACTACTCGAATCCCATATTTAGCAGACTTGATTTAAATACCTGCAATCAGAAAAGAATAGTTTATCCTCTATATCTGAGCATATAAGAATACATGCATAATACCATTTTTACATAGTACAAGGAGTCTATATAAATACAATTATTTCCTGTTACTATGGAATGCTTTAGAAATTATTTTAAAACTGTAAGCAAAAACTTCCTAACTTTGTATAGCATTATTAATATATGAAGTTTAATACATGTAATGACCGATACAAAGATAAAAGGACTGGTAGAAATGTCCTGCGGCTTATTCCATTAGGAGTCGCCAGAGCAGATCATCGGTCTGCAAATTGATTGGCAGTGAAGTTTTTACAGTGTCAAGTTGCCAGCCCAGTGACCAACCTTCACAGGAGGCACACACACACACACACACACACACACACACACACACACACACACCTACTGCATGTCTTTAAAACTCAGTCAGCTGCAGGGAGGACATGCAGACTCTGAACAGAAGGCTCACCAGCCAAGAATCGAACCAGAGAGCCTCTTGCTGTGAGGTCACAATGCTAGCCACTGCACTACCAAAATCTAAACTCATACCCTTCTTTTTATTAGAACACTGAATCAATTCTTTGCACATATCATAATGTGTTTAGTCCTGTGTTTTGCAGTAGAACATATTTAGTAAAGGTAACCAATAAAAAAGGTGTTTGTGTTGAAAAACTATGTTTTCTGCATGTGTTGCACAAAAAAGATATGCAGATGAAGAAATTAAAATATGGTATATATTAACAGCAGACATTCGGTTTACTATCACAGGGGAAGTAGAGCTTTCAGTGTCACAGATTCTTGCATATTATATAACGGATGCCTATCACTTCACATGGTTCTGATGATCAGTTATGATAGTAGAATGTTCACAGTGGAAGTTCTGAATATAGTGAAACTGAACTGGCCAACCCATAAACTAATGGGCTATTCTGAATGGGATGGCACCTACTAGCTTTATACAGGAGCAGTAATTAGGTCAACACTGGGTAAACTGTCTCATAAAGCATACTGGGGGGAGAGGCAGAAAGAGAAGGTGAAAGACACAAAAACATAGGCAGACCTAGAAAGTGGCATAGTCCTCTAGTTACTGCTATGCAGAAGTAAAGGTTGATGTATTGAAATGCACAAGCATTTCAATGCCAGCAATGTGAAAATCAACATACCAAAAAATCCACGGTATTGAGGAAAAAGATCACATAAGCAAAAAACAGTTTCCTTTTGTCATCTGTTAACCAAACGTCTACCTCTAAATTTAGACATACTTTGTCTGAGTTGTGGCAGTGCTAGAGAAAGGTATGGTGTAAAGCTGAGGTTAAGAGGAAGGCAGAGTTAGGATTAGCTTCACTTTGCCTTCTGCACCCACCTTATTAATGCATGTTAACCATAACCCTAGGCTTTGCTCTTATTTCCAACCTACACTTCAGTTTAGAAAACCCCTTTCTGTGACACTAGCACTACACAAGAAACTGGGACATACACCTGACATAGCAGCACACATGCATAACATTAAATATGCCCCCTTCCCTAGCCCTTACTGTAACCCTAACTCCACAAGCACTCATACACACAGTCCCACCTCTAGTGCCAAAATGTTTGGTTTATCTGACAGGTCTGGCATTAAAATCCCAATCCTAGACTTAACCTTATTTGCTTGAGTAGATCTTCCTTATTTTGACAGTTGTAACACTCGATGATCATACCTCTTAATTTTTCAAGCAGTTCACTATGGTGAACAATTAAAGATTTGACAGAATGAATGACATCCCTACGCAGACATCAAATTAATCTTTGACAGGAATACACATGCACTATATTGGGTATTTATAATGCACACACACAAATATATATATATATATATATATATATATATATATATATATATATATATGTACACACACACCAGCATGGTCTCAACTGGCATATGCCTGTAAAAGTGAATAAAGGACTCAACAAATAAGTAACTCAAATTTACATGTCAGTCCTTTGCCTTGGGATGTCTAAAGCATTGTGCTAAGGGAAAAGTTTTGAAGAGGTATTAATACAACAATACAAGATGAGTAATTAAAACTACAGGTATATTAAGAAAACTTCTCTCACACAGACACACACACTCACACACACACACACACACACACACACACACACACACACACACACACACACACACACACACACACACACGTCATACATTGTTCGACATCTGCTTCTACTTTATCCTTCGAGAACTGTTTTTATAATAGCTAGTGTCACAAGCATAACAAGTACAGTTCTTTTAAAATTACTCAATCCATTTGGGTCCTGTGAAATCTTGTTTCAGCTAAATTATCAGATCTCATTTATTATCAGCACAAAAAGCAATAGCACCTATGCTTTATTATATTTTCTGTAAATATTTGCACTAATAATTTTATTTTAATTCAATTGTATGTATAACCAGGAGTTACATACTTGAATCTTTTGTAGAACCTAAGTTTTGAAGGCAAAAAACAATGATATTCAAATTTTGGACACTAAAATATCCAGTTTAATTTTTTTCAGAATTTCCAGCTTTGGGAAGAACAAACTGTTGATCTACAAGAGATTCAAGTGGAGATGCAGAAGGGGTTCACTGAATTCAAGTCTAGCACAAGACAGAATCCTTTAAAGATACTTGGGGTGTCTGAAACATGGAAAAAATTACATGTATCGAAGAATGTCATAGATGAGGTGATAGCTACTCAAGGTTCTTCAAAGGAATAAATAAAGAAAGTTATACCCTGGGATTCATTAAACAAAAATGTCCTTGCAGTTACAGTGTACCCACTCCTGCATGGAATATGACCGCAGAGCGATTCAGGAAATAGCCAATCTGACGTGCACGAGCCTGCCAACACTGTTCCTGCATGGAAAGCTGTGCAGAATGCTAATTACCTCATTTGCTGGTGAAAACCATGCAAATGAGGTGAATTAGCACTTCAGGAAGCAGGCAGGCATCCGTGCAGGAACAGTGCTAGTTGCAGAAATGTGTTTGGTTACTAACCGAAAACATTTCTGCAAATAACAAAATGGAGGCATGACAACTCAAATAAAAGCATGTATTATAAACTTTAGGAATGCCAATGGCCAAATATATGGCCATTGGTATGGGAAAGTATTTAATTTAATAAAAAAGTCAAAGTTTTTTTTGGCTGATCTCTGCCTTTTAAGCATAGCACAACAGCGTGCAAATGGGATTGTGCCAAAAATAAACAAAAAATACTAAAACTCAATTTCAGGGGAAATCTGCATTTTTCTATTATAGTCAATGGCATGCAGAATCAAAACATTACCAGGCAACACTGGTTGTCATGGGTCAGAGCAGTAACTATGTACAAAGGCAGTGGGGTATGCAAATGAACCGTGTAGGTGCTAGAACAGGATGGTGTAGGCAGGAGGAGCAACTAATATGAAAAGGGGGTGTGTCATGCTTGCTGTAAGCACACTGGTGCTCCATTGCCTGGGTTTGCACTTAGCTAAGCACAGCTAAGCAAGGGGGGGGGGGGTGTCTGAGGCTGTAATGTCTTACAGCATGAAATGAAGACCGTGTTCGCATTCAGGGGAGGGCCATTTCTGCTAAAATGTGTTTGCCTTAGCTAAATGGGTGTGCACAGCGCGCACTGAGACTTAAAAAAAAAAAAAACAGAAATAGCAGCATTGTTTACATTTCAGCAGCAGGTTTGCGCACCATGCCTCAGAGCTTAAAAGGGGCAGAAATGGGAAGGGGGAAAAGAGAAATAGCAAAATACAGCCACTCAAATAAAAGTAAAATAGCTGGCAGGTGGAATGTCTCAAAGTCAGACAATCACACAGGCAGCATCTTCAGCACACCACTATAAACTATGCAAACACCTTCCAGTCTGTTTTTTCCCACAAACTCTGCACCATAGGTGTACACATATGGGGGAATTTTAACTGATAAAACTAGCAAAAAAATGTTAGCGTCTGCTGTCACTTTGATCTATCAGTATGTGCAAGAGGTCGAGGGTGCTGAGGAGGATAATACAACTGACTCAGACCAAGGAAGAGGAGAAGAGTGTTCAGACCCAGGGTAACCTACCAGGGGCTACATGATCTTGAGATAGTAGAGCACTACAGGGTGGACAGGGACATACTTCAGCAACTCACTGAGCTATGCCAGCCTCACCTCTGACCCAGAACAAACAGAGGGAAACCCATCCCAGTGGATACCAAGGTATGTGTAGCCTTAAGAATACTAGCTACAGGTACTTTCCAAAGATCAACTGGGGATATCATGCGGGTCTCACAGGCATCTGCATCCAGGATGCTCCACCAGTACCTGGATGCCATGCGACCACATGCTGCTGAGCACATTTACTTCCCCAGCATCTGTGAGGGGAGGACCAGCAATATGTGTCTCTTCCACTGTGTAGCAAAATACTAGGTGGTACTGGTACTAGGTGCCACAGACTGCATGCACATCCACATCAAAGCACCACCCGGTGACCAGGGTAGGGTCTACCTAAACCATAAGGGTTTCCACTTCATAGACTGCCAGGTTGTGTGCGATACCCAGGGCATTATCATGAGTGAGTGTGCTGGCAACCATGGAAGCCATCACAACTCCCACATCTGGCATTTGTCACAGTTGTACCAGGCATTTCCTAGTGGGGACATCCCATATGGCCATCTAGTGGGGGATGCTGACTACGCACTGGAACCATGGCTGATAACACCCATCAGAAATGCACACACACCCACACAAGAACACCATAATGAGGCACGCGCACAAACCAGGATCATTATAGACCATGTGTTTGGGATGCTCAGTCATGGTTCATCTGCCTTAACATATCTTGAGGAGCCTTGCAGTACTCTCCAGCCACATGTGCACACATGTTCATAGTATGTACCATGCTACACAATATGATCCTGCAGAAACAGCTGCAGCAGGAACAAAACGGGAAAGGGCCAAACACCCCCCCAACATTGCCAAGGTCTCCACATGCACAGAGGGACTCGGAGGAGGAACATCCTGAGCCTTCCCCTGTAGGCAGATGGAGGCATGCCCAGTATGCCCTGTCCTTGGCAAAGAGGCAATGCATAGCACATACACTGACACTGTAGGGCCTGAGGGACTGATATCTCTCTCTGACTTGCACACACAGTAAAATGGATGCCAAACATCACACCACCTATACCTTACCATGTATAGGCAGTGTATTGCATGCATCCAACATAGTCAGCCCTCAAGCACTGTCCTCACAACTGCCTCAGGCACAAGGTAAGTCAGTCTTCTTAACAATACATGAATGGAGTAGAATGTTCTGATAGCATATATATGGTATTGATGCAAGCATGCAGGGAAATGGGGTGGCTTACTGGGATAGCAGCAGACAACTGACAGCTATGTGGGACAGCAGGAAGTGTATGCCCAGTAAGCCCCGTTTACCCACACTATGCAGTAACGCCCTAGTTGACAAATACCACTGCAGTATATGTGGTGAGCCAAATAACTGGGGGATCATAGGTCACATGCATGGATGTCAAAGTGGGGGTCCCATACTCACCCCCAGCCTCACCTGGCAGATCAGCTGTAGAAAACCATACAGAAATGTCTGGCTAAGGCCCCCACATGGTGTTATCCATGAAATTCCCACTTACAGACTTACATAGTGATATCACAGCAGGTCTGGCAGTGGCAGTATGGCTCTGAAAGGTAAGACGTCTGAAACTAAAAATGTTTATGCCAGAACAATCTGACCTGTGGTCGATATTGTTATGCCTGTAGTCTCAAAGATAGGCACACCACTATGCTCAATGGGACCAAAATGTTAAGCAAATATCAACTCAGTCTGTGCAAATGTGTATTGTGTACAGATGTGTCACATCCCCACCCATAGTCCCATAGAAATGCAATAACATGTCCCTAGCTTTAAGCAGCATCCAACAGAGTGATGGCTCAACACAAACAGAAAGCAGTTGCCAGTAACACCGAGTCAACTTACTGGTGCCATCCCAGGGGTGTCCACTGCCTGGCAACCTGGGAACATATGATCAACAGAATGCACTGCCTTGCTACAGATGGCTTGCATCTGTCACACCTGGCCTATAGTACGCTGGCAAATGCCCATGCCTCACTCATAGTGCCCTGTTAGTGAGTATCATGGGGTCCATAATACCAACATAACACAGTCTACAAAATGCAAAGAAAGGCCATGCTGCTAACAGCTAGGAACAAACCTGCCAGCTTCAGAGAGCCAGAAATCTGGACAAATACATGAATAATGGGGTGATAAAGGTCCAAAGAGAAGGTCACCTTTGAAATACTGCTCTAATGTTAGAAAGTTGATGGAATGATTGTATTAGCATGGAATGTCTGAAGGGTATAAAGTCTGAAACTGCAATGTCAACTGCCAGTAATATCTGACTTTAACTCTGAGTGACTTGCAAAACATGTTTCCTTGAAAACCACACTTGTCTGGGTAACCAACCAGATATATGAGTCATGAATCTGGACATTCTGTGATATTCTGTACAGTCGACAGGCAGGGCTAGGAGTCTAAACATAGGAATGCATTCATTGCAGGCAGCCCTACCCCTAGAAGTTGGGGACATGTCTGTACCCACAGACCCCTGGCCCACAGCCATGGGAAGTAAAACACCCTTCCCTGATTGCTCATCCTATGCAACATCCTGATCCCAAAATGTGGCCAGCCAAGCCAAATGAGGTGGGCCATACATATATGTGAGACACACACACACCTCCAGGCTGGTCAAACAGCCTGACACACACAAGACCCTCCAAGTGCAGTCAACCTTTAAGAAGACCCCTATGCAAAGTACTGGTAGCTATGGGCCAACATATCTGACCCAGGACACCCCTCCACACACATATGTTTGTTAGAGATTATTAATATAAGGCTGAAATTAAGTCTGTTGTAAATACACTGAAAGATAAAGCATAGAATAAAAAGTTTGCTTGACTATATGTATAGAGTTTAGCAATGTAAAATGGGCATTCATACTATATGTATAACAGACAGGCTTCTCTTCACAGCATCAGAAAAAGCTTAACAAAGCAATATTGGAAAGCAAGTATTACATGATTTTCTCATGTTTGCAGAACAAATATCTATTAACAGACATCCTTTTTTGTAAACTCAGCAATACGTGATGTTTTTTCAATAGGAACAGAACAGATGTTTCCTTTTATACTTCTGTTATTCTGATTGCATGCATTTGTGCATTTTCACATCAGCAGAACTGCTGCCAGGACAATAGAAAAGTGTAAAAAC
Source organism: Protopterus annectens (assembly GCF_019279795.1). NCBI lineage: Eukaryota > Metazoa > Chordata > Ceratodontiformes > Protopteridae > Protopterus > Protopterus annectens. The sequence goes on from NC_056728.1 coordinate 325,985,152, forward strand.
AGACATTATGTGACTTCCCACAGAAGGCCAAAAAAGATACCAAGAGGAAATAGCAAAATCTATGTGTGTGACTAGCACTCTGTATAACAACTGTAGTTATTCAGTTATGAGAGAGAGGGACAGAAATAGGTATTTTGTAGAAGTTATCATTCATATCTGTAATGAAGGGAAACTTTGTAAATATATGCTACAATCTGACAGAAAGAGTATGCGCTGTTTGTTATAAAAATAAGTTATCTGTAACTGTGCTTATAGCTGCAAAATATATTTCTTTATGAGTGTGCAATTTGAAAGGCATGGTGCTTTAAACAGACTACAGATGGAGTCATGCAAAGCTGTGTGTCTCTGATTCAGTAGTAAACAGCCAGCAAGACTGTGTGTCTTAAGAAGACTTTGGATCCAGCACAGCATAGAAGCATAGCGCAAATTAAAATAAAGTTTTCTTTGGATCCTGCACAGCATAGCAGCACACACTTAAACTAAATTTTTCAATGGTGACCCTAACGAACGTTCCTAGCCTATATCCAAAAACAGGGGGACTGGGTGGATAATGCCTTGTATAAGGTCACTCCTGTAAAAGCACAGTAACTAACGTTTATGTGAAGTACTTCAGAATTCTACAGTTTCCTACAGTTTGCAGCAATAATACAGTTTATTAGACATCTAAGTCAGGAGTGAGACAGCGGTGCAGGAAGGTAAGCACTGCCATAAATTCTCCAAAAAAGGTACGATACAAAATTGTAAGACTGAAACTGCCAGTTTTGCTGTACCAACTTCACAAGTGACTACAGAGACTTTTCAATCATCTACAGTAAAGCAGCTTGGCCATCTGCCTCTCTTTTGACTGGTAAGAAAATGTTTCTGTTTTACATACAGTATGAATGCCATAGAGGTAATAATAATAATAATAATAATAATAATAATAATAATAACAGAATTAAATGTATATACAGCATATTAACATATGTAAAACCTTATTAGGGCAAGTTGATAGCAAGGCATTATGCAAATGGATTACAATATTTGACTGGTATCTGAAACAAAATCATATGTGGTATAAAAAATGTTTATTGTGTGTACAATGTCATAAAAATACAGTGCATGCCACTATTCAAAGATTAGACTGTACAGACAAAAATTGCAATGGTAAAGAACCAAGAAACGTTAATATGCTGACATTATATTCAAATGTTAGACAGTTATGTTCTGTCACCAGATGTAAAAGGTTTATTTCAGAGTTGCAACAGCAGTTAAATCACTTACTGATAGAACCTCTAGTACATTTTGTTACAAAAGAATGTAATAAACATCTAAAAGACAGACACAATGAGTTCAGGAAGCTTAGACAAGTTATACTTACATCTTTTCAAAAATGCATATGAGTTTTAGATTTAGCAGAACAGGTTACTAAAGAATGTCAGAAAGACCATGCAACATTACAGGAAACTCTTCAACAGCAGTTACAGGATAAAGAAAATAAATTAGCTGAGCTTAAGAGAACATTGGGAAAGAGCAGGAAACTACAGCTGATCTAGACAAAAGAAATATATTTTATAATATGTTTATGTTTTGAAAATGGTTAAGCATACATGCTAAGATCTGATGTATGGACAAATCATTCTTAAATGTTTTACTTTCATTCTGTTAAAGCAAGACATTTATCAGTAGTACAGTAAAATAGACCATATAACTGCTATTCTAATAGCATAGTCAAATGGTACACAACAGTTTTAGTGTATAAAAATCAAATAAAAATAGTTAATAATAAGAGTAAATATTTAAAGTCACAAGACTGACATGCTTAAATAAAGATTTAAAGTCACAAGACTGATGTGCATGTATTTTTTTCCATCTAAAATACATCTGTTACAATGTACAAGAATAACAGGCAGACAACAGCAAATATAAATAATGTAAATATAAATGTGGAATATCTATTTTGTTTTTTACAATTTTTTATAATTGTATAATAACACCACACCAAACAGTTAAAGTTCTGAATTAAAAAAAATAAAATCACAGATGGTATTAGTCAAACAGTTTTTGTAAAATTAATGGCAGGTCAGTTAAATAAATAAATAAATAAATAAATAAATACTAAAATCTATGTAAGCTAATTGTAAAATAATGTCTCTTTATGTAGTATAAACACATAGATATGCACATCACAAATACTTATTAAATGTTTTACAACTACTTTCTAATTTCAAACTGTAAGTGGTTATTAACAGATAGAGTATAAAATGTGAGCTCAGACCTTCCTAGACTAGATGAATAGTTACAGGAAATGTTGGAAAGATAAGATAAACAAGACTGATTGCCAGACAAGTGGCTTTCATTTTTCTTAAAGCATTATTGTTATTAAAATATAATTGTTAAATGTTTACAGGCAACACTATTTGGTAATTGTAACAAAATGTCACAATTGTGTATAGATGTCACTGATAATCTGTTTGCAAGTAAATGTTAAAAGTAAAAAAACCTCAGTTGCATCAAGTACAGCCAGCAGACGGGCTATAGTATACATACAGTTCAAATCAATTGTGCAGGAGGGTATAAATATCTACTTGTGGTAATAAACAGCAAAAGCTTTATAAAAAAATAATTCAATCAGACAAAGGTCCATAGTTTGTTAACCTAATAAAGCAAATAAACAATACTGCAATGCTGCAGGGGGAGGGACACTTTCTCAGTTTTACACTGACTGTACTAGCAGTACTGCACAAGGGTCTGAAATAGAGCTACAGGAAGAAATAATATTTCATTCCAACTTGACAATACTCTTTTAGGGGGGAAGGAAAAAACAGGTATTAGTGCATAAGAAACACTGGTAAACAGGTTAAATCTGAAAGTCCAAGATATTTTATGCTAGTTATTATTGTATTGTTTAGTATTAAATTGTATTTACAACCTGTTAAACTGTAAAGCTATACACAAGATGGTTTAAAATTGCTTTATTACAGCTATACAAGAGAGAGTAAAGATATGTAAAAAATTGAACAAGACTGGTCACTATTTTAATATGTTTTTAGCAAAACAATGTTGGTATAAAAAAGCATGACTATTTCTAATTACTGAGTATGTAGTTTAAAATAACAGGACATATGCCTTTGGTGCCAATTCCACTAGATATTTCTAAAGAGACATAAACATTTTCCAAGAGTTTGCTTAATATTAATGTTATTAAATTTGTAAGATTAGAATAAATGTACTTTATAGTCTTTGTATGCACAAATGCAGAAGAATCCAGTACAACTGATAGTCTTTGTATGTACAAATGCAAAAGAATTCAGTACAAATGAAATTAATGTCTAGTAATGAATATGGGTGAAAAAACATGTTTAAAAAATGGGTCCAGTGTACATACAAGATTAAAATGCATGAATAGCAAACAGTGTGTGTAAATACATACAGTATAGGATACATTGTAATAAGTTCAAAACTAATTTATCAAGTTGTAATATTATCACTGGTTTCAAGTTGCAGTTTTATCATTGGTTTTTGGACCATTGTTTTATCTGTGCTAGTATTGGTTACCCCAGCTAGAAAAAATATATATTAAAATGTATTCATACCGTTAATAGACTAATATGTAAATAGCATTCTTCAGTGTATACTTCACTGTCAAAGTTTATGGGCAGTTCAGAAATATAACCACAATGTTATGGTTAAAATGACATTAAAACTGTATATTTTCAGCAGTGTATAAATGCTTGCATTAGTACATAGTTATTGTCTCTTATATAATAAAAGTAAAGAGTAAATGGAACAGTTCTAAGTCATAAATTAAATTCTGTAATTACAAAATAATAAATTAATCAAGTTAAAAAATAAAACTAAAGCAGACACAGCTCATAACTGATGAAATATTTTCAGAGAATGGTCTGCAAAAGAAAAAGTTGTTAAATACATTCAGTTTTGGTAGTAATACTTGATATAATTGTATTAACTATGTAAAATTGCATTTTGACTTGTATCAAAAGAAGACTAAAGGTTTTGTTTCTTAATGTGTTTTCTATATAATGTGATCAAAAATACATATCAGTATAAAGTGTTTTGAGTATGTTTAAAAAAAGAGGTAATTGTTAGAGATTATGAATATAAGGCTGAAATTAATTC
>NC_056728.1:325996770-326244536 GCF_019279795.1 Protopterus annectens
GATCAAGGAGTGTTAAGGTCTCCCCCCACCATCTCTCCATGACCTCAGTATGCTCACAGATGGCAGCAGTGAGTTCACGAATATCGTCACAGACACCAGGGATGTGCTCATCCATGACCCTGTGTATATGCCTAATGTTACATTCATTACATGCCTGTGCCTCCATGATGGCCCAAAACATGCATCTGGTGACTGCTGCTGTGCCTCTTGCAACAGGGCATGATGGGCTGCAATCCTCCTCCGATCATGCCTGCCAATCTGCCTGTGTGGTACCTTGCCAGCTCACACCCTCACTTGCCATAGTCAGCACAGTAGTCTGTTCCATGCCACCACCTGCCAACTGTCCATTATCTATGGCCACTGGTGATGGGGTATGTGTGGGCATTGTGACTGTGTGCGGGGATGGGGTTGAGAATACTGGGATGCCAATCAATGGCACAGATTCAGCCCCTGACAACACGACCTGTACCTCAATATGAGTATCATCATGGTCAGAGTTTGCAGAGACACTGACATCAGAATCAGAGCGGGAGGGACCACAGCCACCATGTCTACCTGTGAGGAAAAAGCAACATATGTAATTTACTACCTGCACTATACAGTTTGCTGGTATGCACACACACACACACACACACACACACACACACACACACACACACACACACACACACACACACACATATACAGCTGAGGTACCTCAAAGGCATTACACAAACCTCACATTAGCTGACTGGGGACATTCACGACACACAGGCAGACAATAACATACACACTCTGGACAGACACTCAGCATCATGCAGTGCAGCCCTTTCCAATTACTGTTACTACTAATATACACCTCTGGGATACGTGAGTGTTGTTGGTAGGTGATGGACCTTCACCTAGCACACGCTGCACCCATGTAAATTATTGCCATTCACCTGTATAGCACTGTAGCAACTCCTACAGGACATACCTCCCAACTGTACAGGTTTTTGCTGAATGTCTAGATGTGTGGCTCATATGTTTGGTCTGTTCTTCATAACTCTTGTGTTTGTCTGATACATTACTGGCTTGACCTGTGGATTCGTGCCACTAATTAATGTCTTAATTTGAGGTGCAGACTGCATAACCTGCAGTACATGTATGTTAAAATAAAGCTGGTTACTCAAACAACCTCCCAAGCTTACAGTGGATATAGTAAGTGTACACCCACCTGTTAACATGCCTAGTTTTTGTGATATATCACATGAGACCTCAGAAATCAGGTCATAACATCGCCATGATTTTATATGACATATAACCTGTACAATCCAACTGAAGAACATACACATCAGTTACAGGTGACATGGTAAATGAAATAGGTACAATAGGCTGGTTACATGAGTGTGCACTCCCTGAAAGTAATAATCTGTTAAAGCACCTTTTGATTTAATCACAGCATTCAGTCCTCTTGGAAAGGTGTCTATCAGTATGGCACATCTTGACTTGCCACTGTTTTCATGCTGTCTCTTGCAAAAAACCTACAACTATGTCAGACTGCAAGAGCATCCCCTGTGCACTGCCCTCTTTAGGTCACCCTGCATATATCCTATTGGACTTAGGTGTAGGCTCTGGCTGGGTCAGCGGAGAATGTTGCATGTGTTCTGATGAAGTCATCCTTTTGTTGATTTGGATGCATGGATTGGGCCATTGTTGTGTGGAAAGGTGGAATTCCTCACCATCCACAGCTATGTGGCAGACACCAGAAGGATTGGAGCCACAGGGGAATGGTGTTTGGAACTGTTCATAATCCCCTCCAACTTGGCTACAGCCCCAGTTCCAGATTGTGAACAGCAACCCCAAAGCAGGACACTGCCACCACTATGCTTCACCATGGGGCCGGTGTTGTGGTGATGTGCAGTGGTATTATTGCGCCAAACAAACCTGTCAGAATTGTGGTCAAAGAGTTCAACCATGGTCCCATATTACAATAATACATTTTCCCTCTTGCTTTTTGGAGACCTGATGTATTGTTTTCAGACTTTCTCCAGGATATTGTTTGGTGTGAGGAATAGCTGCCCTCTTCCAACCCTCCCTTATAGGCAAGACATATGGAGACCATGGAAGATTATTGTGACATGTAGTACACACCCAATACTTGTCGGACCTTCCTGCTGCTCCTTTACTGTTGCTGTACGGCTCCTGGCAGCCTCCCCGGCCAGTTGTGGTCTTGTATTCTCATAGAAGTTGGTGGGATGTCCGCTTTTTTGCAGTGTCACTGTAGCCCCATATTTTTACCACCTTTTGATGACTGTCTGCTCTGTGTTCCATGGCATGTGCAATGCTGTGGAAATGTTTTGGTACCCTTCTCCAGGCTGATACATATCAAACATGTAGTCCCTTAGTAGCTTTGTCAGCTCTATGTGAACCATGGCTGTTGCTGTAGCAGACAACTGGGTATATGTTAGGATACTCCTGGTAGAACAACTGACCATTATTTGTTGTTAATCAAAGAGTCTCTGTAATTGATGGCAGGTGTGTACCCAATAAGATGTACTGCTGTAGTTATATCAAAAGTTGTCTCAGCATAGTAGTAGCTTCAGCCTGTGCACACATATGCATCTAGGTTGTTGTAGTATTGTTATGTGTCACTATTGTTCCCCTAACAGATTTGTTTGCTTTATAATTGAATTGTATAGGTTACAGGTCACATGAAAGGTTGGCAATATTTTAAAATTGTCTATTGTGCTCTCATTTTTGTGTATCACAAATACCTGGCATTCTAACAGGTGTGTACACCATTTATATGCACTGTATACCACTAATTTATACAATATGATCCTAGTTATGGACCTTTGTCCCCCCATTTTGTCAGTCTTTGTCCAGATGTCCTACAATGACAGGTTGTGAGGTATGCTACAGATATGTGACATCTCCTGCAAATAGCCACCTGTGATGACCACCGTGATGCAATGCAATAAACACCACAAGTGAAAATGCAGATATTGCCAAATGGCTGAGTGTAACAATTGTGTGCATGGTCACATGCATTAACTTTAGTATGCCTGGGGTACTGGCGAGCCACAACGGCAAAATCCCATACTTACCGGCTTCAGGCTGCTGTCCCATGTGCAGACCAGAGGGACCTATGTAGTTATGAGGGAGAAGTATTGCCAGCAGATTCACATTAGGCATTGCTACAAGATGAATGCTACATTTCTGCACAGGTACAGTACACACTATGATATTACACAACTTGTTGTCCATCACCATAGATGTGCACTTGTGTGCATTACTAAATCCCACCCACTAATCCATTTTGAACTGACATATGCATCTAGAGACTCTATAGAAGACAGTTTAAATACTACCTCATTACATTGATGTGCACTTTGGCTGTAACTCGACGCTCCTCGCCTGTTCCCTGGGTGCAACCCACCTCCACAACTGCTGTTTCCTGTGTCTGTGATTGTGTGGGGGCTACCCCAAGGTTGACAAGGAGCTCCTCGGTTGCCGTAAGTGGGGCCTGTGTGGCTGGGTCCCCACTGGTAGCAATATGATCCCTCACTACAACAGCAGCCCTTTGCTGGGCATGATGTATCAGGTCAGTTCCTCTAGGCCTGACCTAATCATATGTTCATAGGTTCATAGGTTCATAGGTTCATACTAGGCTATCTGCCCTAGGGCATTTATAAGCCTAGCCAGAGTATGTGTGGCTTTCACCACCCCTTAGGATGAGAATACTATACCCATTAGTTTGCTGTGCCTCTGTCCAGCAGTGACACAGAGATGATTCCCGGGGTAAACCTATGATCTCCCATCCACTCGTCAAGATTTCTCTTAAACAGAGTCAGTGAGGGGCTCTGCCTCACATGGACTGGGATTCTGTTCCATAGTGTAGGGAGTCTCTGGGTGATGAATCTGTCCCTCCAGCACGTCCTATTTATATCCGTGTTGAGGTTTAACTCTCTTGCTCTCGTGGCTCTGGTGGATTTGGATTTTTTAAGGTGGAGCATGTCCATTAATTCCGGGTTGGACATGGCCTTGTATGTCAGGCACAGATCACCTCTGAGCAGACGGTATGCGACTGAATAGAGCTGGAGTTTCTTCAGTCGGGCAGCGTATGACATATGTTTGAGCCCCTTTATCCTTTTGGTGAGGAACTTTTGGGGTCTTTCCAACTGCTGCAGGTGTCTGGTAAGGTACATTCCGAATGGGCGTTGTACTCAATCATTGGTCTGATAAGTGAAGAGTACAGGGTACAATGACCTCTCCTGATCTGGATGTGAATCCCTTCATGATCAGGTGGGCAATGTAGAAGGTCTTCCTAACCACTTTGGCAATGTGAGTGTCAAAAGAGAGGTTACTGTCAACTTGGGTCCCCAGGTCCCTGATAACGTCCGTGTTTAATGGATTACCACCTATGTGGTAATTAGGGGTTACCTTGTTTTTCCCAAAGGGTATGACTATACATTTTTGGCATTTAGCTTAAGGCCATGGCTCTGGCACCAGTTATCCATTTCTATGAGACCTCTCTGGAGGATGTCTGTGTCTGATGGAGTGTCAATTATGGTGCCCAGTTTGCAGTCATCTGCAAATTTTGTCAGCCACAATCCCCCTATGTTTGCCTGCACTTCAGAAAAATAAATGCCGAACAAGAGGGGGCCCAGGACTGAGCCCTGTGGGACACTCGTGACCAGCTTAGAGTCTGACATGGCACCAGCAACACTAACCCTGTGGGTTCTGTCCTTGAGCCAGTTTGCAACCCATCTTGTGACATATGGGTTTACATCTAAGCTGGTGAGCTTTTCTATGATGCCCGAGTGGGGTATTGTGTCGAACGCTTTTGCTAGGTCAAGGTAGGCTGTGTGAACTGCCTTACCCTCATCAATGGCCTTAGTGACTGTTTTGAAAAAGTCGACCAAGTTCAAGAGGCAGGATCTGCCCTTGACAAAGCCAAATTGGGTAGGATCCAGTGTCTGTATGTGCATCCACGGTGGCCCAAGATGTTCACTCTGTGGATGATCTCGTCCCACAGGGCAGTCCGCTCCCACAGAGTTTGCCGGCTATAGCCAAAAAAGATGGCATAGTTTAAGATTATAGCTTCTGCGATGGCTGCTGTCTCCACATTGGTGTAAGGCAGTTGCCGCCACATGGCACCTGGAAGACATAAACAGGGAAACACATCACAGGACCTCAGACATTGCCCAGAGTACTTTACTGAGCCAGCACATGAATATTGACTATCATTAGCCACCACTTACAAACACATCATACCCCTGTACCTAGCAGCACTGTACGAACATGCATTGTACTCCTGGTCTTGATGTGTCATGTTCCCCCCATGAGGGCCAGTACATTGTATAAACCACCATTCATCATTCACATTTGTGTAGCGGGATGACAGTGGCCGTGTTCCTTGCAGATGAGATGTCAATGGTGCTCAGGCTTTGCTTGCATACAATGTGTAATGGAGCTAGAAGCATATGCCTGGGTTCATGTAGGATTCAGACAGGAATGTTATCAGGCCCCAAGGAGACTTGCTTTTGTTAACTTTGATTAGGCAGTTTGCAGCTGATCCATGATGATGAGGGGAGGGGTGCCTGTGCTGTGCATATCCACCTATACTGATGGTGAGCCAGGGGGTGATGTTTGCCCTAAACCTGTCTGCAGCAGGTTGGCTGTAGCTATGGTGTATGTTTATGTGCTGTGATTGACCACCATTACAGGATGGGTTGGGTTGTTGCCTCTAAGACTGCAGACATATATGAAGATGGCCTTGTGATTGCCCTTAGTGGATGTGTCCACTTTGTACTCATAGTTAGCTTTACAGTAATCCACCTGTGACATAATATGCTCATTCAGACAAAGGTTGACATGCTTGTTAGTCAGTGCATGATGCTACTTTGCCCTGTACAGCCAAGATTGCATCCCATTATGTGTTTTGTGTAGTGCTGCTGTCCAGCGAAGGAGAATACTCTACTTTGGTGGAGACAGATTTTACAAGTCAGCTATTGCTGAGGCCATACAGCTATGTGAGTGGTCATATATCTGTTTGTAGTAGGCATGGACACAAGGTTATAACACTGTTGGATACCTCTCCACTTTCAAAGTGGTACTCATGTGCATTCTAGTACCCATGTCTGTGTCAGGGCAATGCAATAAACATTAGCTGTAGAAGTGTAACTCTGTTGGATGCACAGAAACTAAGATTACACACGTGTACAATTTGTACAGCTTATTTACCTGACGTTTTGCATCCCATGTTAGTTGTTGTGAGGCAGCCAGGTACACCTACCCATACATAAATTTGCACTCGTAATACCTGCTATACATTTTTGTTCTATGTCAGTATGGCACACTGTAATTACAGTCTTGCTGCTCAGTCAGTCATGTCAACCTGTTAGGGCAGGATATTTGGAGGACACCGCACATACATGGTGGGTTATGGGCCAAAATTAGTGGCACTTTCTTCATATTGCTGTAACACATGTACATCATTTGATAGTGCAGTAGCCTTTGCATTGACAGACATAACCTGGAGGATGTCTGATGCTCATATAGCAGGCAGAGAAGAGAAAGGCTAGGAGTATGGTAGTGAGGGTAAAAACTGTTAATGTTGTGAGTATGACTGGTATGGGGACAGAGCTAGCTGACATGATGGACAGAGGAAAGGTGGCCATATTGTGTGTGCCAGAGACCACATGGAAGGGGTGTACAGCTGTGTGTATCAGAGTCGGGTACAAATAGTTCTATCATGGTGTGTATGGGAGGGGAACTGGTGTAGGGGTTAATCTGAAGGAACATTATGCTAAGAGTGTTTGTGGAGGTGATGAGTGTTGGGTAAAGTGATGTTTTGGAGGCTGGGAATTGATGGTGTAATGATGACAGTTGTTAGTGCATATGCTCCACTAATTGTGTGTGTGATGGATGAGACAGATGCACTTTGGTGTGGTTGGATGAAGTGGTGATGAGTGTACCCAAGGTTACCCAAGGGTGAGAGACTGGTGATTGGAGCAGATTTCAATGGGCATGTTGGTGAGGGGGACAGAGGGGATGCAGAAGTGATGGATAGGTATGGTGTTAAGCAAAGGAATGCAGAAGGTGAGATGGTGGTGAGTTTACAAAAGAGGTTGGACATGGCTGTGGTGAATACATAGTTTTACAAGACTGAGGGGCATATGGTGACATACAAGAGTGGTTGAAGATGCACACAGCTGGATTATCTCCTGTGCAGGTGGGCATGTTTGAAGGAGATTGGTAACTGTAAAGTGGTGACAGGGGAAAGTGTAGTTAGGCAGCATGGAATGTTGGTCTGTGGGATGACATTGGTGATCAAGAAGAGAGGGAGGAGTGTGAGGGCAGCACCATGGATCAAATGGTGGATACTGAGAAAGTGTAATTGTGAGGATGAGTTCAGGGAAGAGTTAATATAGGCAGTGGGTGGCAGTGAAGAGTTAACAAATATCTGGGTAACTCTATTCGAGCTAGTAAGGGAGATGAGTAGAACAGGGTTTGGTGTGACATCTGCACAGAGGAAGGAGGGCAAGGAGACCTGGTTGTGGAATGAGGAAGTACAGGGGAGTATACAAAGAAAGAGGCTGGCAAGCAGAAGTGGTATTGTCAGACAGGTGAAGAAAGTAGACAGGTGTATAGGGAGATGGGGTGAATGGCAAAGAGAGTGGTGGCAAAAGCTGAGGATGGGGTATCTGAAGGGTTGTATGTAAGATTGGACACCAAAGATGGAGAATAGAACCTGTACCAATTGGCTAGACAAAAGCACATAGCTAGGCAGGATGTGCAGCAAATACGGCTGATAAAGGATAATGGTGGAAGTGTACTCACAAGCGAGGAGAGTGTGCCGAGCAGGTGGAAACAGTACTTTGATGGGCTGTTAAATGAAGAGAATGAGAGAGAGAGAAGGTCGGATGACATAGGTATGTTGAATCAGGATGTACAACAAATTATCAAGGAGGAAGTAAGGATAGCTATGAAGAGATTTAATAATGGAAGGGCTATTGGTCCAGATGACATACTTGTGGAAGCATGGAGGTGTTTAGAACAAATGGCAGTGGTCTTTTTAACCGGATTGTTTACTGTAATCTTGGAAAGTGTGAGGATGCGTGAGGAGTGGATAAAATGTGTTTGGGTACTGATTATGAGAATAAAGGTGGTGTGCAGAGCTGTAGTAACTACAGAGCGATAACACTGATCAGTCACAGCATGAGGTAATGGTAAAGGGTGGTGGAAGCTAGGTTAAGAAAGGAGGTGAGGATTACTGATCAGCAGTATGGTTTCATGCCAGGAAAGTGCAGTACTCTGAGGAGATGTACAGAGAAGGTTGGAAATAGCTGCGTTGTGTCTTTCTGGAAATAGAGACAGCATATGACAGAATGCCTAGGGAGGAATTGTATTGTATGAGGAGGCCAGGAGTGGCAGAAAAATTCATAAGAATGCTACAGGATATGTACAAGGCTAGTGTGACAGCAGTGAGTTCTGCATTGGGACTGACAGGTGCATTTAAGGTGGAAGTGGGAGTACATTATGGATCAGCTATGAGCCCTTTCTTATTTGCAGTGGTGATGGACAGGTTGACAGACATGATCAGACAGGAGTCCCTGTATATTGTGCTGTTTGCAGATGACATTGTGGTCTGTGGTGGGAGTAGAGAACAGGTTGAGAAGACTTTGGACAGGTAGAGGTATGGTCTAGAGAGGAGAGGAAGGATGGTCAACAGGACTAAGACAGAATATATGTGTGTGAATGGGTGGGAGGATAGAGGAATGGTGAGGATGCAGGGAGTACAGTTTGCAAAGGTGGATAGGTGTAAATGCTTGAGAACAACAGTTCAGAGTAATGGCAAGTGTGGGTGAGAAGTGAAGATGAGAGTACAGGTAGGATGTGGGTGGTGGAGAAGAGTGTCAGGAGTGATTTGTGACAAAAGAGTACCATTAAGAGTGATAGGGAAGATCTGCAAGAGGGTAGTGAGACCAGCTGGGTTGGAGACATTGGCACTGAAAGAAAAGGCATGAGTCAGAGCTGGAATTAGCAGAGTTAATGATGTTAAGATTTGCACTTGCTGTGACAAGAGTGGACAGAATTAGGAATATGTATGTTAGGGGGTCAGCCCAGGTTGGACAAAGCCAGAGAGTGGGGACAAAGCCAGAGAGTGGCAGTCTTATGTTGGTTTGGACATGTGATGAGGAGGTATGCTGAGTATATTTGGAAAAGATGAGGCTGCCAGGTAAGAGGAAAAGAGGAAGGCCTGAGATAAGGTGTATGTATGTGGTGATAGCGGGCATGCAGGTGGTTGGTGTGACAGAGCAAGATGTAGAGGACTGGAAGACATGGGGACACATGATCTGCTGTGGCGACCATTAATGGTTACAGCCAAAAGAAAGAGAAGATGATGTTGTAATGTCAGTGTTCACAGGTTTAGAATTATTTTCCAGACATAACACAATTCTTGATGACATAACTACAAATATGAGGCACACATATGGTCAGTGTGCATAACACTGGACAGTTGAATGGTATGATCTCATTATATCACATGCTGTTCAACACAAACAGCTGCAACAGTATTTCAGTATGCAAATACCCTGTATAGGTCCATCACATGTCTGAGACAAACATGCATATCATATTTGTATTCACAATTAACATATGGTTATTTGCAGCATTCCAGTAGCTGGCCTAGCAGTGTCACAGTCAGTATTGTGCAACACACACTCCAATAGTAGTTATATGTGAGCCATCCTTTCCTGGGGAGACTCAGGACCCTGAGCTTTGTTGTATGTCACTGCAGACAGAAACAGATGCTATGGCCATAGGTTCTTCTTAGCAATATATAAGTACAGCATGTGTTGTTGTGACATAATATTTTTTGAACTTCCTATTTTCCATGTTTACATACCCCCTAATACATTCCATTACATGTTTAATTGTTTGACAAACCTGTGTGGGGTTTTTTTTCAGTTCAGTTGGTATAATCCATCAGTTACAGTGTGTGTGTCTGTCTGTCAGTCTGTTTGTATTCTTGTTTGTTTGTCTCTCTCTCTCTCTCTCTGGGACAGATGTAGGATATACATCTGTTTTGTATAGGCAGCAGCTTGCCTTTTGTAGGTAATGCTCATGAGCAGCTGATGGCCTGTGCACCAATTGGAGTCCCCCACTTGCTAACTACATGTAGAACAGCTGTGGTATCATTTCCATACAGAATAACATGGAAACACACTCCTATAAATGAGTACTTCATGTGGGGGTTGCCCCTTTTCCTTGTCTGTGAGGGGGACTTCATGGAGGTGTGTTACAAATGGCATCACAGTGGGTAGCTGGAAATACCTCTTACAACAAACACTGTGGAGACGGCCCAACAAACTGTAGGAGAATGTTCCAGAGATAGGGACAGAATGTAAGTATTGCTGTTATACAGTTGAAGTAATGCTAGTTTGACAGGGTTTGTGTGGATATGGCTGTTCTGAGTTAATTTAAGTCTGATAGTGTTATGCTGTTGACACAACTCTCCACTGTAGGGCTATCCAAAGACTGGCCAGAGTTTGGACACTTATATTTGGTGTGTTACTTACACATTTCTTGCCCTTGGAAATTCAGTAGCATACTCTGAGGATTGCAGTCAGTAAATGGTAACATCCATGTGCATTTCTGACTTCATATCCCTCAGAACAGATATGTTACAACAACCCTGTTACACCAGCAACTTTTTCAGTTTATAACAGCAATATGTCAATAATGCCCCTGTGTTTGGGCTTCTGTCCCCAAGTATGTCAGGCTTTGTATAAATGTCATCCAGTAAGAGGTGGATAGGTATAGTATATCATTATATAGTGACTTAATTCCTGATATCATCCCAGTGATATATCAGACTGCCAGATATGTTATGTGTAGGAGGCCTTATATATGAGGCAAAGCCTGGATGTTCTGTAGGACTCTATACAGTCGGGAGGGCTGTGCACTTTTTGCAGTTGTTGACAGACTGTCAGGATTGTGTAGCAGTGTATTGTGAATGTGTCATTTGGCCTGTGTGGAGAGGGGGGGTAGATGTAAGTGTTATGAGTCCTTTTCTATCTGCCTTTGCATGCTGCTGCAGTTTCTGGTGTTCTATCAGCTGTATATGTTTGTAGGAGCAGACTATCACATGTCCCACACCACAGTCAGGCATCAAACTACACTGTGAATTGGGTCAGTATATGTAGGGGTAATGTGCTACTGGCTGATGATTTTGTTCAAACAGTCCATATATTCTACTATTCGTGTGGCTTACCAGTATGCCACTTTGAATGTGGTGAGATTGGTTATGGGTTTGCACTTTCACACTGGTGTATCTTTGTCAGTGCTGTTACATTCCTGTAGTGCCTGATATATTTGCAATGACATGTGTATTCCCCGATTGCAAAATTGGATTAGTGTTGTGTCAGTTTGACTGTAGTTTAGACAGTGCTTGATGACCTGCCCAGCAGCTCAGTGTAGATTCACCTACTGTGATGTTATGTCCAGAAATTTATCAGATGTACTGTTGCCTGGGCCCCATTTATGTTGGGTATTTCTGACACATCAGTGGGATAATGTGAAGATTTACGCCAGTAACTAGTGGGGAGTAATTTGGTTTTGGACTTGGGATATTCAAGTCAGTATATGTTACAACAGACAGGAGGATGTTACTGCATCAACTGTGTCACCTTATCTATTCCAGTATTTGGGATATGTTCCCAGGTTCATGGCTTTACCCCCACCCTTTGTCAGGCTTGGTCCAGATTTGTTGCACTAAGGGGTTCTGAGAATACCTCTCGACTGGCCAGATTGTTTCAGACTGTCCAGGTTTATTGCTCATATTTCTGTTTTGTTCAACTGAATCATTATTTTCATTTCTGTGGTAAATCACTGTGATGATGTGAGAATTTCTGTCAGAAAATGATGAAATACATTTCAGTTTTAGAACTCACATCCTTCCAAGCATGTATATTGACACAAACCCTGTTACTGTAGCAATACTCTGCATTTATAACTGCAGTACATACATCATTATGGCCCTAGTCTCGGCCCATTGTCCTCCCATTTTGACAGCCTTTGTCCAGAATTCTTGCACTAAGAGGTGGAGAGGTATGGTGCTGAGTATGACTCCACTACATGTTATGAATATATATATATATATATATCCACAGTGGTGGTGCTGCGGTAGCATTGTCACCTCACAGTAAGACGCTGTCCGGTTCGATTCTCAGCTAGAGCGTCTTCTGCGTGGAGAATTTCGTGAATGGGCGTACCTTCGTTGAAGGTTGTGCGTTAGGCCTGGCAAGCCGGTATGTAAAAATCAACTTCCAGTCATTAGCAGACCAGAGTTCCGCTGTGGCGACCCCTAACCGGGAAAAGCCGAAAGACACAAACAATATATATACATATATATATATATATATATATATATATATATATATATATATATATATATATGGTTACCTATCATTTCATCGAAAGTTCATTCCATCGAAAGTTCATTACATCGAAAAGCATTTGCCCCCTTCCCCAATGTTGTGCGACCCTGGAGTTGATATATATAGTTAGGGGGGGTGGGGGGCACAGCCCCCCCACCTAAAATCTAAAATGCTTTTCGATGTAATGAACTTTCGATGGAAAGAACTTTAGATGGAATGAACTTTCGATGAAATGATAGGTAACCATATATATATATATATATATATATATATATATATATATATATATATATATATATATATATATATATATATACATTTCTGATACAGCAACAGCTGTGCATTTGTACAGAATTTGGAGATGAATTTGGACCCTGAGAGAGGGGTGAGGACAACAGTAATGTGTTGTTAAGCCAATTAGACCAGATTACATGTGCAAAATGGACAGCTATGTATGGGGAGACATTTTTTTTGGGGGGGAACATATTGTCCTTTTTTTTTTCATAAGGTGAGAGCGGGATGTTGCGTGAGGATATTAGGTACATTTAGGGAGGTAAGTTGGGTAGAAAGACAGACAAGACAGCTGACAGAGGTGGTATACAACACATGTGGGGGTAAACACCTTGGTTGGGGTTGGTGGTTGGGAATCAGATGCACATAAGCCCCCATATGGTTACAGTGGGACTGAGGTCCCCGTCCATGGGCAGTCACCACTGCACCTTCACGGCCCCAAAGGTGGCTGTGCTGCGGGCTGCACAGGGGGGGCAGGCTGACCCTCAAGATGCACCAAGTGGCCCTCAAGCTGGCACAGATGATCACTGTACTCTGAATGGAGGATGCTGCACACCAAATCCCGGAACTGACTCTGGGTGACAGTATTCTCTCTGCTCCCACTCCTGGGGGGGCGAGCCCCAGCTTCTGAGGCAGTTCCACCCGAAGGTGGTGCAGGACCAACAGAAGAGGAAGGCCTAGGTTGGGTCCCAGATGTGCTGGGGCCCGGTGCTATAGCCAGATGAAGCAGGACAGGTTGATCTGCTGGAATCTGTCTTCCCAGACGTGCTATGGTATTTCAGTTTAAAAAATATGTTGATTCGTCAAGAACAACACATTTCAGGATTAGTTATAACAGCATGCATGGGTGTTCCAATTGACCCCATAAAACAGAATTGAAACAGTTGCATAGCAAACAGAACACATAGATATATGGAACCACACTAGGCATTATAACAGCATGCAAGTTACATTGATAACAACAGGCAACCAATGACTGTATTTGAACAGGGAACATTAATATTCAAACGGTTCAATATTTGTATAACAATAGGACACATGTCCCTACAGTAGGTTTGGAGATGGACATACCCATTTAATGTGTATGAAGTATTGGTGCAGATAGGGTGGGGGAGAGAAAGAGGTCAGTTAACAACTGTCTAGGCTTCAATTTTCAACCACTTTGCAGATCATTACTCTGCTCATTACTCTCCATGGCTGACCTCACTGTATATCTACCTGTGGCCTGGGAATGGACAGTGGGATTGCTGTACACAGTGTATTGGTTAAGCCTTCTTACAGCTAATAGACACATTTCCTTACCTGGCAGACCTGTTGAAGAAATATGTGTTAACACTACCTGACTGTTTCTGCACATATTCAGATCTTCACAGTTACATATGTGACACTGACAGGAGTGCCCAGCACTTATGTTTGGAGGGTGTGGTACTGACATACTCCACTGGAGTTTATATCTGTCTCCCGGTTATTAGCAGCAGTGACCATTAGCCATGACAAAGTGACACTTGAGGGACAAAGTGCTTGGTGTATGCACTTATCTTGCTGTCATTTGCAGCCTTGGGGTTGGACAGTGGATATATTGAAAACAGAGTGTGTTGGTAAAGCCTTCTTACAATGATTACAAACATTTCCTTACCACGCAGACCTGTGGAGGTAATTTATGTTAATACTACCTGACTGTTTATACAAATATTCACATATTCTTGTTTGATAATTTGCATTCAGCATACTACCACTGCCAGGATTTGAACTGTGCCTGTTTGTGCAAAAAGGTACACCACAGCTGTGTTTTATCACAGTGAGAAACTGCTGACTCATGCTTAACTTTTTTCTCCCTAGTAATCTCTGGTTTGCACAACTGACCTTGTAGTTACACAAATACCCTAGGTAATGACAACTGTATTGCAATTTTCAGACAACAAATATGTGTTAAGTTTTCAGTAATAGTTGTATAAAACAGTTATTTTCTACCAGAAACACATAACTATGCAGAACTTGTACACATTTATACTCCTACCATAACATGACAAAGTAAACACAACTGTTTTTTTTTATTCAGTGTTACAGAGACTTTTATTTATCTGATAACAGTCCTGTATTCATTGCCCATAGTACACAGTTTACCTACTAGTTGTTGACAATCTACTACTTTCTATTTATTTACCCTGAATACTGCAAGCTAGATTTTTACTCACCAGCCTCCCAGCACAGCCTTAGCAGCCTGCTGGCATGTGTGTCAATATTCGCAGCCCTCTCTTCTGCAGCTGTAAAGGAGATAAATAAACATTTATGCATACCTATTGATTACATACTCAGGCTGGACTTTGAAGAACACTAATTGATACTGATACTTACATACTTCAGGGACATTCTGTGCCTGTGTGTATTGGATCCACTCGTCCAAGAGATCCCTCTTCCTATTCTTCAGGTCAGTGCAATGGTGCCAGACTTGCTCAAGAGTCTGAGGGATACCACTAGCACTGGTGAGGTCACATGCAAAAAGGTCCCAGGCCACCCCTTTGTATTGGGAACCCTGGTACTTGTCCCGCAGCAGTCTTCCTTCATGGTCTTTTATAAGGAGCCCAACCATGACCTTGGACTCCTGAATGATCCACCGCTGTGCCCAAAAGTGAACACCCTCACCAATTCCAGCCATAGTGCCTGCAGTGATCAGCTACACCTGGCCATGGTTGTATTCCCATCTGTGGGGTTTAAATAGGGTTGGATTCCCACCCTTTGCCATGATTGTCTGATTTTGAATATGCTGAGCTAAGTGACACGCAAACCAGCTTAGCTAAGATAAGCATTGCTTAAAGGGGTAGATGCTAAGCACTGCTTACCATTGTGCAAATCCGCTTAGCTACACTAATTATTGCTAAGCATTTAGATTTAAGCAATGCTTACACCAGCTAAGCATAGCTGAGCAAAAGTTAGCATTGTTCAGCTTTCATTTTATGGACTATCAGGATTGTAGGGTTGATTCCTTATTAATGACATCTTATGATATGTATGTTTACCTAAACTAACATCCCCTTATGTGCTTTCATTGCATTATATTCTTGTGTGGCTATACTGTATGGACACTTGTGTTTATATGGGGGTTTCACATCTGTACTACACTGACATCTCACATTTGGACCTGCTACACTACCCTGGTTAACAAATATATATAATTTACTACCTATTTATAAAAAAAGATATTTTAGTGCTGCTTTCACATATAAAAATGAATGTACTGCACTGGGGTTCAAACCGTAAATGACTACATACTAAGTGAAATGTGTAACCACTATGCTATTACACTTTGAATATTTTGGCTGTATATTTCTATTTAGCTCCTTTGGATTTTTAAGCTATGCTGATCACAGCTGTGCGACGCATACATCAGCTCAGCTACGCTTAAACTTTAGTGGGTCAGGAAAAAAAATATTTGATTTATTTGTCTTAGTGTAGGGATATGCACATAGCTAACAGTCATACCTGTCAACCTCTTAAAGAATAACATATGGACAAAGCCTAACATGATGGGGGGACAAAGAGGGACAGATTTTAAATATTGCTCTTACAAACTTAGAAAGTTGATAGAATAATAGGATTTGCATTAGCCATGACATTTTTGAAGGATGTGGAGTCTTAGACTCAAATTTTTGTCATTATTTAATGACTTCCATCCTCAGCTCTTTGCTAGACAAGTATCGATTTTTGGAGGAACACACCTGACATATGAGGCAAACATCTGCATTCTTTGAAAATCTTTACAGTTGAGAGGTATGCAACATTGTCCATGGACACTTTTTTTGTTTTCATAGTGCCGTACGGCACTTCCAGAGTAGAGGGAGTATGTTTACTGTACGAGGACTGCTCAGACACGCCCCCTGCACTCATTCACGGATCGTGTTCATGCAGGTTCTACAGCAGCGCAACTTCATGAATATGTAAGTTACGCTGCTGTGCTGCACGGGCACGATCCACTCCATGTAAGAATAGACTTATTCTTGCACAGAGTTTTCATGAATCCCAGGAATAGTCTTCAATAGAGTTCACCATAATACCTTAAGGAATTCAACAAATTCCAGGCTTCTGCCATATTGGTTACATTTATGAAGTTATTTGATCAATATATTGTAGCTCTCTAAACAATAATGAAAACAGATGGAAGCCAGAATACATAAAATATATTTTTTTATTCTCCAGATATTTTGACAGACAGGACAGTATTCAACAGTATATCTAGAAATTTGTTGAAGAAGAAAATTAAGTAGAACATTTTGGAAAAAATTGACACAATGATGTGTTTCCATCTTAATTAAAAATGTTTGCTAAAGGTGACTTTAGTAGTTGATAAACTACAGTAGGCCACATTAGAAGTGACTGCACTAAGAATTTTCCATGGAGAGGGTATATGACTCATTCAGTTTCTTTCAGCCATGGATATACTGACTCTTTATGTTATTTTTTCTTTTTTTCCCATCACTTTTTGAGGGTGACTCGAGTTGTAATATTTTTTCCTTTTTTTTTTTGGTTTATAATTATTTTTACTTGTGTCCAGCTCACTGTAAATATAACTTGCATCTGGCTTTATGTTTAAGTATCACTGCTAAATGCATTGTGATTTAAATCACTCATTAATTAGCATAAGAAGTGTGCACTCTCTTATTAAAAGGGGAAAATCTTGAGATACTTAAAAGAGTGTACAGAATTTATACTATTGATTCAGCAGGTGCATTTAGGGGAAGTTCTTGTACATGACATCCATACAAAGAATGGATTTTGAGTAATGTGTGTGTTCAGACATTCATTAATTTGTGTGTGTGTGTTTTTTAAGTTACATTGCTTCTGAATGTGTGTGTGTGTGTGTGTGTGTGTGTGTGTGTGTGTGTGTGTGTGTGTGTGTGTGTGTGTGTGTGTGTGTGTATGTGTGTGTTTGTAGACATTAAATATTTGCCAAACATATTTTGAATGTAAAATACTTCCTCCAGCAACAGTTACATATACTTCTGCAAATCTGAAACATTAGGCTGAGGAACTATTTTATATCAAAAATATTTAAATATAAATATATATATATATATATATATATATATATATATATATATGTATGCATTTATATATATATATATATATATATATATATATATATATATATTATACACATAATATATATATATATATATATATATATATATATATATAATATATATATATATATATAAATATATATATATAGAGAGAGAGAGTTAAAAAATATATATACAAAACAATTTAACAGATAGCCCTTTCTCTAAGTACAATAATGCCCTCCAGGGCATGTGTTATTATGTAAATAATGCCCTTCAAGGGGTGTACAATTCCTCTGCTCCTCTGATTGTGGTGTTGGGTCTCAGAACACCCCTGGGTAGGAGTTATTTGCACAATAACACATACCTTGTTGAGCATTATTGCTTGCTTATGCCAAGCACTATACACCTTACTAAGAATATTATCCTGTTCCATTTTACTTTTGCCACTATTCACTTGAATATGGTGATGTTTAATTATTGATTTATTGTTTTTCTGAGTAACTGATTGTGATGCATTCTGGTTACTTTCTAATAAAATCTGCTGCAGTCTATAGAAAACATGCCAACACATTACAGAACTGTTTCTCCTCTCTAATGCATCATCAGACATCAGGGCAGGATGACATGGACTCAGGAAGCAAATGGACAATTATTCAGCACACCGTAAACAGAAACACGATTTTATTAAACTTCATAAATATAGGTCCACTAAGGTAACTAAAGTAAAAACTGCACGTTAGAATGAGAAAGTCACCTTTATAAGTTGAAGCAATAATTATAACAAAAAGAAGTAATCTTTGCACTTGATCTTTAACAATATTTAAGTGTATGCAGGATGAACAGCATCATGATTCATAGTCACATGGAGGACAAATTAAGCACCAGTATGTGTGAATATAAAAGGGTAAAGCATGCTAAATATTTCAGAGTTCAGATAGCCAGAATGCTTGGTGTGGTAACATCAGTCATGCAGCCACAGCATAATGCAGTGCTTAGTACATCCACCTCCCTCTGGATTGCATGAGGAGGCATCTAGTATTTAAGAAAATATTACTATCAGGGTGGCTTACCAAAATTTTACCAAACAAGAGATTATTTCCTGCTTTAGAGTAGATTGGAACACTGAACAGACCTTGGTGACATTTGCTGCCTACACATGGAATATAAAGGGATATGTAACCTTCTCATACTTATGCAGATCAAAGTATTTCTAGCTCTTTTTATTATACCTACAAGGATGTTTCAAAGATCAAGTAAAGAATTTTGTGTTTCCTCAGTCTCCATCTCTGAAATACTTAACAAGTTCCTTGACATTATTCCTCTGTATGTGGAGGATCATCTGTGGTTTCCTAACACACTTCAGAAAAGTGCTAACACATGCTTCTATGACATCACCCACATTCCGAGGTACTGTCATAGAGTGCAAACATGAAGCACTAAAGACTTCACCTGGCCCAAAGTTACAACAATATGGCAATAAGAAGGGTTGTTATTCCATGAAATGCCAGGTATAATGTGATGCATGTGGCATCATAAGCAACGTGTCCACACAGCTGTCAATCAGATCACATGACTCATATTTATGGCAAAAAGCTCATCTAATTGTCATTTCTTGCATACTTAAAATTCCATAGTGCATTCTAAGTGAGGGTAGGCATTTTAGGTTAAAGCCACAATTTATTATAGTATGTATTACCTCCCCCCACACACGCTGATACTCTGTTGCAGGTGATAGTGGATGCCTTCTAAAATCCTGACTTATGGCACCTTTACAGAATATACAGAGTGTGGCCAAACTCCATTTTAACAGTTCTCACATACAAACCTGCAGTATCATAGAACATGTACTTAGCCTGCTCAAAGCCCTGTTCTGCTGCATCAGCATGTCCAGAGAGTCACTCAGTAGGACCCTGCAGCAGCCTGCAGGATACTCATAGCATGTTAGATACTACATAATATGTTGGTGAAGAATGGCAATGGGTAGCCCTTGGATGCAGCCATGGTTAGACTGTACATACACAGCATTAGCAGGGAAGGTGCAACATCACTACAATTTTCTGATGATATTTTGGGAAACATCAGCAACAAGCAACTATGTACCCACCATTAACAGGAATGGGTGCAGTACACAACAGTACAAGTGAAGTAATATTGTGTAGTCCAGATCTGTGGGCCCTGATGAGTTGTCAGTGACAGTGCAGTATTACACAGAACAAATATGATGCTTGCAGTATTAATTTCAGGCTATGCCATGCAATGCATATTCAAAGCACATTGTGCATCAGACATTTTGACATATACCATTTAGGAAGTACAGTAGAGTGAATCATGGTCATTACCATGTGCACAAATGTCTTGGGTCACAATGACACATATCTAGAAACTTGATAGGAAACATATCACAGGATTCAGGGATAGGGGAGTCTCAAGGTGACAGATTATTTGCTCTAAAATTCAAATTTCTCTGATATGGGCTGGGGCTGTCATTACTTTAAACCACTCTGCTAGCTTGTTGCACTAAAACTTGGTGTTCCTTTGGAAGAGATGGTGTGTGACAGTGGGACCATGATGGATGGTGAGATGACTACCCAATGAAACCTGAATGTTGTGACTCTCTACAGCAACAGGCGGCAGAGAGTCACACATTCCCAGATGTAGGTGGGGAATATGAACCCCGTAATAGACCCCCTTAAACGCCTAACCTTGATGTCTACTGCGCCACAACTTAGACAACATTGCCAACATGGACAGTGTTGATGGCACTAGCAATCTTCAGCTTGGAGGGGAATAGTGCCCCCATAGACCTCACAAGACCAATAAGAACTGTGCCCCTGGACTCCATGTATCATGGAGTTGCTAGCAGTGGTGTTTACCATCCTCATGGATGCCATGCAACACAGCAACCAGATCCATGTTGGACTGGGTAATAGCAGACTCCCTAAGTTATACTCTGGCAAATCTGGTGATTGATCCTGAATGCTGCCTGCCTGTCAGGAAGCAGCTATGACATGTGATGGTGTCAGGCACCCTTACAAGGTTGCATAGTAGTGGGTATTTCTACATGAGATGCAGAGCACTCCCTTGTTGCTGCACTCACAGAGAGAGTATCACTAGTGCTTGAGGACATGGAGGAATTTCTCCCACTGTGGACAGTGAGTGCTCCAGCTGGACAGCCTCATATTCATCTTTGGGTGAGGCCACATCTTCACCCAAAATGGAGACAGTGCCTCTGTCTCATCAAATTATCACTCAGGTACCTGTGCCTTTTCATTAGCATCAGCACCTATTCAAGTCCCAACATCATAGGTTCACAGGTAGGTACTAGGCTATCGGCCCAAGGGCCTATGTAAGACTAGCCAACAAGGTTCCCTGGCTTACGCCTCCCAAGAAAGTTATTTTCCTGTGCCACTGTCGAGCAGAGACACAGAAGTGATCCCCGGGGTGTATTTTCTATTTCCCATCCACTCATCAAAATTTTTCTTGAAGAGTGCTAATGAAGAACTTTGCTTGACATAGATGGGTAGCCTGTTCCAGAGGATGGGAAGTCTCTGGGACAGGAATCTATCCCTCCAGCATGTCCTGTTTATTGTGGTGACAAGGTTTAGGTCGCTAGAGCATGTAGCTCGGAGGGATTGGGATTTATTTAGGTGTAGCATGTCCAACTGCTCTGGGTTTGACATAGCTTTATATGTCAGGCAGAGATCACCTCGGAGTAGGCGATATGCTACGGAGTAAAGCTAGAGTTTTTTAAGGTGGTCAGTGTAGGGCATTTGTTTGAGGCCAGTAATACTCTTTGTGAGGTACTTCTATGGCCCATCAGCTTGTAGTTCTGTCTCAGCTACTCTGTGTGCCTTTGCAGCAGTTGTCTGTTCTGTCATTGCCAACAAAAGACAAAGCAGAGTGAATCTGAATACCTGTGCAAAACTGTGCCCCTGCAGCATCACGCTAATGATGCCCATGCAAGACATAATATACAGACCCAAGCAAACTCCACTGCCATGTTGATGTGGCTGCATGTGTGGTGATTCAATAATAAAAGATGGACAACATATACTGTGATCAGCCTGCAACTTCTTTGTGCTACAATGGTGTACAAAAAATCTGCTAAATATGGAACTAGTCTGTGCATCATCCAATGAGACATGAGGGAGTTCATACATCCTTAGAACATTGTTTACTCTTCCAGTGGTAATCCCAGAACCAATATCACTCCTTTTTTTGTGTATGTGCGAGACTGTATTTGCTACTAGCAAGAATGTGAGAAAGTCAACTTCTTATTCATGCTGCTATGTGGATCTTCACTGTCAAGTGAAGGTAGTGGTAGTACCTATGTAATATATCAACTATGTTAGATGTTTCTATGGGTACCTGATATGGTGTGGGGTTAATCATCACCTCATGCATCACGGGACCTGCATACATGTCCTTGAGTGTAACTGTGCCATTTGCTGTGCAAGTTTATCATATGTGCAAGGGACACACTCATGCCTATTGCCTTCATGCAGCTAAGAGACCATATGTTTAAGATGGTTACTTGTAGCTTCTGGCAAGTTACCTTTCACTACTTATAGTTCCCTGATGTGCTCTTTCTTTTCTAGCATGAGCAGAGGGTTACAATAATCATGTCACTTTCCAAACAAGGCAAGAGAGGCATTCAGCAAGCCATGGTTAGTTCCATTTTATACTGTAAATGCGTGTTTTAAATATATTTAGTCCAATGTCAGGATAATTCATTTCCTTCTCCTCACTACAGGTCTGCATTGCTGGAAGGAGGCGGCTCTTTTCTCAACAAATAAGCAACCCATTTTCATTACCTGGCAGCCATGGTTGGGACTGATGGTGGAAGATGTGGTAGAAAGAGCAGTAAGCAGGTATATGGACAGTTGGAAAGCCTACTGGAGTGGATAGCAGATTCACATAGCCTGCTGGCTACTGCTATTTGTCCATAAGGTGAAGGTGTGACCCACACCATCAGTCATACTGAGACATCAGTTAGTCATGGACCCCACTGACTTCCAGTTGGGCCAGGGTGGCAGAAGACACACTGCTGATTATTCCTCATGCTGCCTCCAACCTTGTGTCTTCTTCCTTCTAGTGTGAAGTTCCATACCATGTGTTTTGCCCAAGCTTACACATGACTGTCTACCATCTGCTTCTGTCTACCCAGCCCATGAATCTCCAACATAGTAGGTGTACATCCACCCATCTGTTTATACTGTTCAGAGTGTGTATCTAGTCATACAAACTGTTCTACCCTCCTTTCCTACCCTGTTTTACCTTTCACTCTTCCACCTCTTCCATTATCTTTCTATAAAGCAAAAATTGCCCCCAATCATCACAAAACATTTGCCCTGCCTCACCCCATCCTGTGCATGCCTGTTTGTTGTCTTTGAATATGATCTTCTGTTTTGTTGCCTTATTATTTTTTTCTAGCTTCCTATCTGCCCTTTTTTGCCTCTGTTAAGTATCTGACCATAGCACCAAAGCTACAAATAACTATTGCTTATGGCTATATAGTTTTCTGCTGCACATTCTGCCATTCTGCCAAAGAATGCACTAGCACACATGGCCTGCTTACTATATATACTAACACAACCACACGCCATACCTACTGTATGTACTGGCACAGAGCCTATGTACTACATGTATTAACACATACAGCATACACACAACCACACCAGCACATGCATCCTACTTACTACATGTACTAACACAAACACACACCATACCTACTGTATGTACTGGCACAGAGGCTATGTACTACATGTATTAACACATACAGCATGCACACAACCACACCAGCGCACACATCCTACTTACTATGTGTACTACACACACCATACCTACTACATGTACTAGCAGATAGCCCATCTACTAAATGTACTAACACACAGAGCATACCCACAACCACAATGGCTCACAAACTACCTTCTACATGGACTACCATACACAACATACCTACTATATATATTAAAACACACAGCCTGCCTTCCACACCCAGTAGCACATACCATTTACCTAATTCATGCACTAATACACACACAGCCTAAGTACTACATGCACTGAGACACAAACTCAGTAAAGTCACAACCACACTAACACACATCCTACTTTCTACATGCACTACCTACCTACTACATGCATTAAAACATACAGCCTATCTGCCACACCGACTTGCACACACAGCTTACCTAATTCATGCACTAACACACACAGCCTAAGTACTACAATACAGTAAGACGCACACACAGCATACCGACCACATGCACTAACATATAAGCCTACCTACTACATGCACTAACATGCACAGCATGCCTACTACATGCACTAATACACACACCGTATCTACTAGATGCACTAACACATGTAGCCTGCCTACTGCATGCACTAACATACACAGCCTGCCTTCTGAGTGGAAAAGCACATGCAGTCTACTAAATACATTCACTTATACATGCAACTTCCTACTATAAGTACTAACATACTTACCAAACCTGCTACATGCACTAACACACAGTCTACCCCCTGCATGCAGTGAAACATGAAGTCTACCAACCATATGCAGCAACACTGCCTGCTACTGCATGCACTGACACACAGGGCCTGCCTACTACATGCACTAACACCAAACCTTCCAACCTCATAGCACAACATATCTAGACACAGCCAAATATGTTGTGGGAATAGATTCCAAAAGTAGGGACAGATTTTAAATATTGCTCTTATAAACCTAGAAAGTTGCTAGAATAACATATTTTGCGTTAGCAGGCATTTTTCTAAAGGATCTGAAGGCTGAAAATTAAATGTGTGTTATTATTCAGTAATTTCAGCCCTGAATGATTTGCCAGTATTTGACAAATTTAATGAAGAACAGACAAAACTTTTGAGACCAAAATCTGGACATTCTACCAAAATCAGGACAGTTGAGAGGTATGACTAACACATGCAGCCTGCCACCTACATGCACTAATATATTCATCCTCCCTACTGCATGGACTAACACATGCTGCCTACCTACTACATGCACTGACATAAATAGCATACCTACTACATGCACTAACTCATGCAGTCTACCTGCTACATTCACTTACACATGCAACTTCTGACTGCGAGCACTAACATAGATAATTTACCTACTACATGCACTAACACACAGCCTACCTACTACATACACTAATACATGCAACCTGCCTGCCACATGCAGAAACATAGCCAACTATCATTTGTGTTAATACATGTAGCCTATTTACTACATGCTGTAACACATACAGCCAACCGATTACATGAACTAACACACACAATCTACCTACTACATGAACTAACATATGCAGCCTGCTTGCTACATGAGCTAACACACACAACCTGCCCACTGCATGAACTAACACATGCAGTACCAAAGCCTACTACTACATGCTTTAATGTACACAGTCTACCTATTACATCAATGAAAACACACAGTATATCTAGCACATACCTATTACATCAATGAAAACACACAGTATATCTAGCACATCCAGTATCACACAACATACCTACTACATGCATTAACACACACAGCTAAACTACTACATACATTAACAAACACAACATACCTACTACATGCACTAACACACAGCCTACCTACTACATGAACTAATACATGCAGCCTGTCTGCCATGTGCAGGAACATAGCCAAATACTACTTGCGTTGACACATGTAGCCTACTTACTACATGCACTACCACACACACACACACACACACACACACACACACACACACACACATACACACACACACACACACACACACACACACACACACAAACACACACACACACAAACACACACACACACAGCCTACATTTTACATGCACTTACACATAGCATACCTACTACATATATTAATATACACAGCTAAACTAATGCATGCACTAACACACACAAATATACCTACTACATGCACTAACAGTCTACCTACTGCTTGCAGCCTGCCTACTACATGAACTAACACAAGCAGCCTGCCTACTGCATGGACTAACACAGGCTGCCTACATACTACATGCACTGACATACATAGCATACCCACTACATTCACTAACTAATGCAGTCTACCTTTTACATTTACTTACATATGCAAATTCCTACTAAGAACACTAACATACTTAGCTTATCTACTACATGCACTAAAACACAGCCTACCTATTGCATGTACTAACACCTGCATCCTATCTAATGTGTGCAGCAACAGAGCCTACTACTACATGCACTGCCACACATAGCCTAACTATTACAAGAACTAACACATGCAGTCTACCTACTACATGCACTAATATTCACAGCATACCAAATACCTACTTCATGCACTAACACACACACAAAACGTACGTACTACATTTGCTAAAACACACAGCCTACCTTCAACCAGCACTAACACACACAGCTTACCTACTACATGCAGCCTGCCTACTACATGCACTAATAGATGCAGCCTGCCTACTGAGTGGAATAAAACATGCTGCAAATCTACTACATGCACTGGCTTCCATATCACACCTACTGCATGCACTATCTCATGCTGTCTACCAGCTACATTCACTTACACATGCAAATTCCTGCTATGCTCAGTGACATACTTAGAGTATCTACTACATGCACTAACACACAGCCTACCTACTACATGCACTAACACACACCCAACCCCTTACATGTTACCATATGCAGGAACACTGCCTACTATTACAGGCACCAACACTCATAGCCTGCCTGCTACATGCACAAACACTATACCTTTTAACCTCATAGCACAACATATCTAGACAAGGACCAAAAATAATGGGGGGACAAAAGCCTAAAATAGGAACATATTTTAAATGTTGTTCTTCTAAAATTAGAAAGTTGCTAGAATTACATAGTTTGTGTTAGCATGCATTTTTCTAATGGGTATGAAGTCTGAAAACTAATGTGTCTCATTATTCATCTTCTTCGACATTCAATTATTTGCCAGAAAACTGCAAATGTTATGAAGAATGAACCAAAATTATGAGGCAAAAGAAAGTGCTGGATAGTATTTAAAGGAGGTTAATAAAATAGGAATATCAGAAAAAAATTGAAATGTAAAGTGTGAATTAAGATAGGAAGACAACTGAGGAGGAGAGGTAGAAAGGTTTGCTGAGTGGAAGGGGATTAAAAAGGTAGGGGATAGAGGATGACAAATGAAAATACAGTTACCCAGGTGAGGAGCACACACTTGACTATATGTTGTTTAGCTGTTGTTTTAGTAAAGGCTTGAAGGCAGACGGTATTATATATTATATATCAAATTGCAGGAAGCTCAAAGGAATGGAGAGTGGGAATGGATATGTCATCAAAAAGAGAGAGAGAGAGAGAGTGTGTGTGTGTGTGTGTGTGTGTGTGTGTGTGTGTGTGTGTGTGTGTGTGTGTGTGTGTGTGTGTGTGTGTGTGTGTACTATGGCCAAAAGGTGCATTTAATCAATAGAGATGAAGGAGCCCTTTAATTTGATGGAGTTCATGTTTCATAGTTTCATAGTTTCATAGTTTGGTACTAGGCTATCTGCCCTGGGGCATTTATAAGCCTAGCCATAGTGATGTGGCTTTCGCCACCCCATGTAATGGTACAAAAGTGTACAGAATAGATTTAGAATACTGTGCCTCTGTCTAGTAGTGACACAGTGAAGACCCCCTTACATAATAGAATTAGTTTACTGTGCCTCTGTCTAGTAGTGACACAGAGATGACCCCTGGGGTAAACCTACAATCTCCCATCCACTCGTCAAGATTTCTCTTGAAGAGAGTCAGTGAGGAGCTCTGCCTAACATAAACTGGGATTCTGTTCCAGAGTATGGGAAGCCTCTGAGTTATGAATCTGTCCCTCCAGCATGTCCTATTCATATTTGTGCTGAGGTATAAATCTTTAGCTCTCGTGGCTCTGATGGATTTGGATTTTTTGAGGTGGAGCATGTCCATCAATTCCTGATTGGACATGGCCTTGTACGTCAGGCACAGATCACCTCTGAGTAGGCGGTATGCTACTGAATAGAGTTGGAGTTTCTTTAGTCTGGCAGCATATGACATATGTTGGAGACCCTTGAACCTCTTGGTGAGGTACTTTTGGGGTCTCTCTAGCTGTTGCAAGTGCCGGGTGAGGTACATACCAAATGGGGCATTGTACTCAATCATGGGCCTGATAAGGGAGGAGTACAGGGGCACAATGACCTCCTTTGAACTGGATGTGAATCCCTTCATGATAAGGTGGGCAAGGTAGAAAGTCTTTCTAACCACTTTGGCAACATGGGTGTCAAATGAGAGGTCACTATCGACTTGGGTCCCCAGGTCTCTGATTACTTTTTTCTGTACTCAGTGGGTTACCACCTATGTGATAATTTGTGGGCACTTTGTTTTTCCCAAAGGGGATGACTATACATTTTTTGGCATTTAGTTTAAGGCCATGACTCCGGCACCAGTTGTCCGTTTCAGTGAGGCCTTTTTGTAGGATGTATGTGTCAACTGGTGTATCGACTATGGCGCCTAGTTTGCAGTCATCTGCGAACTTTGTCAGCCACAACCCACCCATGTTTGCTTTCACATCTGAGAAATAAATGCCGAACAAGAGGAGTCCCAGGACAGAGACCTGTGAGACACCACTTGTCACTGGCTTTGAGTCTGAAATGGCTCCAGCGATTTTGACTTTATGGGTTCTATCCTTTAGCCAGTTTGCCACCCATCTTGTGACATATGGATTTACATTTAAGCTGTTGAGCTTGTCTATGATGCCAGAGTGGGGTATTGTGTCGAAAGCTTTGGCCAAGTCCAGGTAGGCTGTATGGACTGCTTTGCCCTCGTCAATGGCTCTAGTGACTGGTTCGAAAAAGTCAACCAGGTTTAAAAGGCAGGATCTGCCTTTTACAAAGCCGAACTGGGTGGGATCAAGTGTTTTTAAATCCCCAATGTCTCTGTTTATTAGTTCCATAATGATTCTTTCCATAACTTTGCAGACCAGGCTGGTTAAGCTTATGGGGCGGTAGTTACCAGGGTCAGTAGAGGTGCCTCCTTTGTGGAGTGGGACTACTGTTGCTGTACGCCAGTTTTCAAGTACATATCCTGTAGTAAGGCTAAGGTTAAATAGCATTTTTATGTGCAGGTTTAGCTCCTCTTGGAGTTCACGTAGCATGCAACCCGGGATACCGTCGGGTCCCATTGATGCTGTGTTTTTAGCTTTGCTGAGGGCGGTTCTCACCTGGACATCTGAGATGACAGGGAGGTTACAGTCAGCTGGGATAAGTACTTCTTCTTTTGGGGGTGAGGGAGGGGAGAAATTTGCACTGAACCTGTCTGCCAGAATGTTGGCAATATCTGTGGGTTCTGTGTATTTTTTGTCATTGTGAACTAACTCTGAACATATCTGAGGGTTTCCACCCAGGTTTCTAACATAGCTGAAGAAGGCCTTGTGGTTATCTTTAGTGTCCATAGCGATTTTTCTCTCAAAGTTGGCCTTGGATGTTTTTATGAGGGAACGTAGCTTTCTACTAGTGCTGATCAGAGATGCCTTCTCTTTATGGGATTTTGCTCTGTCGTGCAGTAGCTTCCTTTTTTTGTTATACAATTTGTTTATGGCTGGGGTCCACCAGACAGGATGCCTCCTTGGTGGAGAGGGTCTTGGTTTTATTTGGGATAGCATGATCCATGCATTCTTGGAGATGTCCGTAGAAAGCATCTGTGAAGGATTCTGCATTTTGGGACATGATTTCTACTGTCCCAGTGGGCTTAAAGGATACCATCTCAGTTTTAAGAAGTTTAAAGTCGGCTTTTGAGAAGTTTTTCACTGTAGTCTTTTGTGTTGGGGGTGGAGGTGGGATATGTATATCCAGGGTGATTAGTTTGTGGTCAGACCTCACTAGTGAAGGGTATACGTCCGGTGTGGAGCACTTTGTCTCCATGTTTGTGATGATCAGGTCTAGTATATTATCTCCCCTTGTGGGAGAGGTGACTAGCTGTTCCATTGCGTTTGAATTTCTGATTTCCAGGAACCTTTGGGCTAGGGTGTTTGGGCTAGAAAAATGCACCCAGTCTATGTTAGGGTAGTTGAAGTCTCCCAATATGATGGTATTTGGTGAAACATTCATATCCTCCAATGTCTTCAGGAAGGCTGAGTGGGGTTCCTGAGATTGGGAGGGTGGTCTGTAACATGCTACCAGTTGTATAGCAGTTTTGCCTGCGGTTAGTTGCACCTGGATGGTCTCTGATGTTCATGTGTTGCCACTAACCTGGAGGTGTGGGTGTCCTTGATGAATATGGACACTCCCCCTCCCTTTTTGGTTTGACCCGAGTTTTGGGGCCGAAACGCATGATACGTGGTATAGCCTGGTAGTGCTGGGGTGCTCTCAGGAGCCTTGAACCAGGTTTCAGTTACTGCACAAACATCGATGTCCTCCATACTGAGGAGTGCTTCGAGAGCCTGCATCTTGAGATTTAGACTTCTGGCGTTGAGCAGCATTACCCTTAAGTTTTTTCCATTTTTGTTTTCTAAGGAGGTGGGTTTGTCTTTTGAGCCTTGCCTAAAAAAAGGCACTATGGGGGAGGCAAGACCCTTAGCCAATATCCGGAAGCCCAGTGGTGACAGATGCAAGCCGTCCCTTGCGAAGCAGCGTGGCTTGTCCAGCATGTCATCCCAAGCAGACAGACATTGGATCCCCCTAGAATGACACCAGTATTTGAGCCAATTATTAAAACTGGTCATCTTGTCTTTGTATTGTGGCATCATTCTTGGTGAGGGCAGGATGCTGCTCAGGGTCAGGGTCATACCATACTGGGCTACATAATCAGAGAGCTCCTCTACGTCTCTTTTCATGTAGTCCAGGGAGGTACATCTCAGGTCATTCATGCCGGCATGAACAATGACGGAGTCATATTTGTACTTGCTTTGGAGTGATCTGAGTGCGTGTGTTATGTGGCGGATCCTAGCTCCCGATAAGAAGCTCACCGTTACCTTCTCCTTGTTCAGCCTGGTAAGCAGAACTTCAGTGTGTCTAACTATAGAGTCACCTATTACTAGTGTATCAGCCATGGTGTTTGGCCTTAAGGGCTGTGATTGTTTGACACACTGATTTATTGAAGTATGTGATGCATGTGTTATGTTTTGAGGTGGTGAATTTTTGGGTGTCTGCTTGGAATGAAGTGGATGAAAGCACTAATTAAAATGATATTGGGTTTTACTTCTAGAGACTGCAAGCATGTTTTTTTATTTGTACTTCGATCTTGTGGACAATTTCTCTTGGTTAAACTATGTAGGATAGGGTCTGTTGAAGAGAAAGAGATTGCCTATCAGTAGCCTGTATGACACCAAAAAGAGGGCCAAGACTTTCTGCATAGTTCTTATGATTTATTCTTTTGATTTTCTTAATAAGAAAGCATTGTGGGCATTCAAGTCATGTCATATATTTGGACAGGTACAAACCAAAGGGGACACTATACTGAATGATCAGCCTGATGAGTTTGGAATACAGTGGTTTGATCATATATTTGGATGTCATATCTTTAGTAAAAATCTGTACAATTGAAAAACCCTGTCTTACAATTATGGATCTGTGGTGATCAATGGACAGTTCAGTGTCAACACAGATTTCCAGTTCCCTCGCTTTTGGATCTATTTTCAGAGGTGCGTTGTCAATGTGATAATTAAAATGGACTTCTTGATTGTCAAAGGATACTATTATACATCTCTTAGCATTCAGTTTTAGTCTATGTTTTAGCCACCAACTCTTGGCTTAGGAAAGCTCTTCTTGGAGGATCTTGGTATTCTCAGGACAGTTTATGATGGCACTAAGTGTACACTCACCTGCAGACGTAGTCAGCCATAAATCCTTAGCATAGTTTTGATCTCAGGGAAGTAAATGCTAAAGAGATGTGGCACAAGGACTGAACCCTTGGGTACACCACTAGTGGCAGGTCTTTTGGGGGAGGTAGAGCAACCCACTCTAATTTCCTGGGTTCAATTTATGAACAGATTTACTATAAAACAAGCTATACAGTAATTAGCATTTAGTTAGGATGGTGTTGAGCACCTTTGTGAGGTCTAGATATGTGGTGTATACTTTCTTGCCCTCATTTATTGCTTTAGTAACCCTCTTTAAGAAGTCTACCATGTTAATTAGGTAGGATCTGCCCTTAGCAACTCTAAACTGGCTTTCTTCAACAGCTTTCACACTACTTATGTCCTTATTTATTAATTCCATAATAATCCTTTCCATTACTTTATAGATAAGGGTGGTCAGACTTATGGTTCAATAATTTCCCAGGTCCATTGTTATTCCATCTGTGTGCAAGAGGATGACAGTTGCTATCCTCCATTTGTTCAGCACAAAGCCTGTTTGGAGGCTGGCACTGAATAGCCTCTGCAGGGAGAGTGACAGATCCTGTTTCAGGCTGGACAGTAAGCAGCATGGCATGTTATTCAGCCTCATAGAAATAATGTTCTTGGCATTGGCTAGTACCTTGAGGACTTGTTAATGGGAGATTTGAGGGGGAATAATGCAGATGTGGGTATAAGATCTGGGAGAGTAGAGGAGGGTGAAGTTAGAGCTAATTTTAACTGCTACTAGATTGGCTAAGTCCTCTAGATTCGAGTATGTGATATAATTTACTGCTAGCTCAAAACAGTGCAATTTCATTTATTACTTCACTCCAGAGCTGTAACTAGGGCAGAGTGTAGGAGCAGCTTCTGCAGGTGAAAACTGAAATGCCAGCATTGTTTTATGAAGCAGGTGCTGCATTTGTGATCATGGCTGAAGTGCCAAAGTTCTCACTCTGGGGTGAATTAATTGTAGCAAACTGCTTGCTAAAGTCTGGCAGCAAAAGAGCTATTTTTCAGCCTTCAACTTTTTGAATACCTTTTTCCCCTCCACTTTGATTTGAAGAGAGTGCCAGATCAAGAAACTGCACATATTGCCAGATAACCAGGTGCATTTCTGATTAATTAATTTTCTAAGCTAATTGTACTGTTGAGAGATGTGGTGGAACCAACACAAGCAAGGTAGACCATTCTTATCTAGCTTCAGCAACAATATCCCGCTCATCCTGTGTAATCTCAGAAAACTGAAAAATATAATCTAAGATGCCTTTGGTATGTACTGGCATCTTCCGTCTTCTCCAGCTAGTTTGCTAAGATCAAATTCTCCAAGTATCACCTTCCTGAGTCACAAGATGCTGAAATACAAACCCCCCAGTAACTGTTTTCCATGGGACATCACTCCTGAAATTTCACCCTTTTGATATTCCGGGAAGTTGTGGTCATTGTTTCAGTTTGCTGTTGTCTTGAGATTTTAGGTTTCATAGGGTGTCCACTGTCAGGTGTATATTATGGCCACTACCCCTGAGGAAAACAAATTTCTGATCTTTGTGTGTAGAAAGGTTTCTAAACAGCAGCATCAAAGGTGCTATATCTGATATATCTGAAGGAAGAAAATAATTTGGAAAGTGTCCCGGAAACCTGGAAAAAGGGAATGGAAGGTATGGCTCTCTCAACGGAAGTGAATGGAATTAACTATGCCTGTTAAGGAAAATACTACATTTTTAGACTAGCATTTCTGTTATCTCCTAACACTGGGAAAATATCTTTGTGTAAGTACACTAAATCCTGAATTTCTGTTAACTGCCCTGTGTCTACCACTTTATGCCATGATGGCAGAAAGGACATTGGGATTATAGAAACAGATTGTGACTCAGGTGCTTAGACCAGAATATACAGCTCAGTGCAGCATTCACCTTGAGGATGGTCTTTGCCCATGTGAGATATGTTGTATGAGTAGTTCTATTAGACAGGAACGCACTGGGGGTTTTGCATGTATGATGGCACTGTGCACTTGTTGTGGAATATGGACTGCAAAAGAAACAAAGCAATAAGCAGTTATTCACAGCTAGGTGGCTGATAATCTGGATATTCTTAGCCAATTAATGTTTTATTTTTGGATGCATTGTTCAGATGTGTAAGGCATTTGCACATGTAACCCTGTAGATACATATGTGTGCAAATGGATGTATAACACAACACACAGGGTAGTGCATCCCAGAGTTCCTCTGTGGCATCCTCTGAAACTTGAGTGCTTGGTTGACTAGCATATGACATGAACATTTTAGCCTGCTCAGCACTAACATGCTGCAGATCAGGGTTAGACATCAATAGTAGCCCTGAGGTTTAAAGTAGTACTCTTGTCAGTTCATGTTGTTCTAGAATGTGATATGCTGAACTTTGAACTCTACACAAAGCATTGTTTTTTTGCTATTGGACTTATTTTCATATTTACTGTCCAGCAAGCTGGCTGTAGTGCTTAGTAACAGATCAGCCATTCTGCAGTGTGCTGTCATTGCGTCTGCACTACACAGACATTTTCACTTCCTGCCACTGCGCAGCAGCTGTAAACAGTGTGAATCATGCCTCTGAATCTCATCCACTGAAATGAAATTAAATAAAATTAAATAAAATACACATTTAATTTAAATAAAATGTAACTGTGACTGCTACAACCTACACAGAAATAAACCACAAAGCAAATTAAACACATATTACATTCCCTAAATTAATTAAGTACTGATCCTGGGTTTCACAGATTTTCTCTTTGCCAGTATTAATTTCAGTTCAAAGATATGGCGTAGTCACAATGCAAAAGACCTCATTAGAGGCTCATCACGATATCTCTGAACTGAATGAACACTGGTCTATGACACCCAGCCTAGCTAGTGTTCTTGGGTCTATATTACCGTGGCGAAAGACATGTTCACCGAACATGTCTTAATCGACATGGAAATGTCGACTTGTCAAAATCTGAACGACCGAGTTAGAACATTTTTTCCCAGGGGGAAAAAATCGCTCTGCCACACAGAAAAAAAGGGCACTTTCAAACCCTACAACTAAATATACCATCTACGAGATTGCACTACAGTGGGGAAAGGGCAAATCCCCAATGATGACTGAGAGGTTTTCTTCCCCTGGGAAAAAATTTGCTAACTCGGCCGTTCAGGTTTTTGACAAGTCATTATTTCCGTGTCAATTAAGACATGTCTTTTGACACTGTAATATACACCCAGTGTTCTCATTAGCAGCTTATGCATCACATAAGCAAAGGTACCCCTTGGGTACAAACATACCTACACCCACACACACACACACTCACACAAATACACACACACACACACACACACACACACACACACACACACACACACACACACACACACACACACACACACACACAACTTCAGATTGCCATGCATACTCCCATTCCCAGACATTCCCACACACACTCATTCACATCCATTCATTCACAAACAAACCTTGCCACACTTGTTCATACTCATGGAAAACATTCACCTTCCAGCAGACTTAAATACAAACATTCATGCCACCTCATTCATGCCACTACAGACACACACATATAAATACACGACCACTGACAAAAATCACACTGACATCCATCCATTCCCCAGTTTCACTGAGTACTCCCATTAGAGTGCATGGGTACATCTATATCTATGTAGATATGTGAATATATATATATATATATATATATATATATATATATATATATATATACACACACATATATATGTGGGCCCCCTATGAAATCCCGAACGCACAGAATCCCGACACCTAAAATACAGAGATGAAAAGCCAGAAACCCCACTTTCTGAATCGAAACTGAAAGTGAAATTAAAAAAAAAATCTAATGCAGTTCCTAGGCGCAGTCAGTCAGAAAGAAAATGCATTATTAAAAAAGACTCACATGATATAGAAGTACCCACATTCCATCATATTACTGCCCAATAAAGTCTATTCAGAACTACTATAGCAATTCTACTAGTATCATAACAAAGAAGTCCTGAACTAAAACATACAGAAGTTAATATGAATACCTATAACTATATATATATATATATAGTTATATATATAGTTATATATATGTATATATATATATATATATATATATATACATATATCTATATATATAGAAGTTCATATGTTCATAGGTGTGTACTAGGCTAATGGCCCTGGGGCCTTTACAAGCCTAGCCATAGGATTACCCTGGCATACTGCCACCTGACCTTATTTCCCAGTGCCTCTGTCGAGTAGAGCCACTGGAGTTATTCCTGGGGTGAAGTTTCTGTTTCCCATCCACTTATCAAGATTTCTCTTGAAGATGGTCAGCTTGACATGTATGGGAAGTCTGTTCCATAGCATGGGCAGTCTCCGGGTTATGAACCTGTCACTCCAGCATGTTCTGTTAATTGTGGTAATGAGGTTGAGGTCTCTGGAGCGTGTGGTGCAGAAGGACTGGGATTTCTTTAGATGCAGCATTTCTAACAGAGCTAGGTCAGACATGGCTTTGTAAAAGTTTTTCTTTCATTTAAAGGGAAAATGAAAAAAGAAAAGGAAAGATGTAAACAAAATATAGGAAGTGATAACATATGGTAAATTAGCACAGGTCAATGGGTTTATAGAAGGGGCACTTGGATCTGAAATTGATGATTTTCTAATATTGGAAGGCTTTGCGTAGCAGATGGTGATATGGCTGTGATGTTTTTTCAGACTATTTAGCAATATGGATGGAGGTGAAGGAAAGAAGAAAGTATATTAAAATACGAAAGGGAATAAAGAATAAATGATAAATTGTGTGATGAAACTGTAGAATAGGAAGAATTGCAATTATGGAAGGATCATATAATCATGAAGGACTTCTATAAAAACTGATCTGAATGTTGGATTGAATTTAAAAAGAAGTATACATTTTTTCAATGGCAGGATAATGGAAAGAAGAAAGAAAGAAAAGGCGAACTATAGGAAAATGAATAGAAATGTATTAGAGAATTTAAAGACTAATACAAGACAGTATTATGATATGGGAAAGGAAATATATAAAAGAAATTGAGAAAAGTTAAGACATTACTGTTTAGGCAGATATATTATTTATAAAGGAGAATGAGATATCTGCACACTTGGGTAAAATAGAAAAGAACAGCATTAGAACAATGAGGGATGTGACAAAAGGAGGTACTGCCAGCACAGCTAGCTGGAATTTTGCAAATAATTATATGTCATTTATGAATATCAAACTAATTTATATAAGATGCTTGTGTTGCAAATCTATTAGAACTGTGTGTCATGTGTATATCAAATTGTTCTATACAGATGTTGTGTTGAAAAGATATTTGTAAAGTGCTATGTTTAAAATATATCCACAGTGTGCCCTACTGAAAGAGAACAGAAATGTACATGCACTATTGTAACTGTTTAAATGTATATGTTAACAAAGGAAACTGGAGGGTTAACCTCAGTCCAGCAAACTTTAGAAAAAATATCTGAAATTAAATTACTTCATAGGCTAGGCCATAAAAGAGGCTATCTCTCAGATTTCAATGCAGCTCTAGACACAAAGCCTGTACTAGGAATCTTTCTGTATTATCTTTAGATTGAACTAATTGCTACTTTGAAAGCATGAAGGAATGTAATTTTTTATGACTTCCAGTGTCTGCCAAAGATCTGAGCAAGAGCCCTTGTATGAGTATTTTTACAGGTAGATGCTGAATGCTACCATCTGTCAGCAGTAGGGGTTTTGGCCTGAGAATTAGACATCAGATGACCAGAAGTGATGTCATTCTGCAAGCTATCTCCACAGTAATATTTTAGATATTATTTTGAGAAGTCTCTTAGTGAGACAGAGCATTCTGCATTCTGTCTTCGACCTGACAAAAACAACAAGCACTATTTACCACTGTATTTTGCTCTGTTTGTAAGTATAGTAGTTCTCTCAGACACAGCCAGGAATATAGTGAAGCTTAGTTTAGATTTTTTCTCTATTTGTATAAGCCTGTACTGCAGTGTTATTTTAATATTTCCCGTGGTTTTGAACTCTGATGTCACTATGAATATATATTTAGTATTGTCTTGTTCATTTATTATCTATTATTAAATATATTTAAACCTTTCATTGTAGCTGATCTGTGTAGAGATATTTAATTTTTGAGAGTCCTTGCATATTTATTTGGTGTCTCTGTGTGGGCCACTACTGATAACCTTGCTCTTGGTTAAAATACCATTTGTGTTAATATTAATAGTACAAAGTAAGATTGGACACTCTTTGTGAAGGGCCTTATGGTAGCTGGCAGGAGTGACTGGTAGCAGTGAGAACTACCTTATAGTCTGGGCAGAAGGGTGCACAGCTAGTACACCTGTGCCTTTTCCAGGTATGTGTGTGTGTGTGTGTGTGTGTGTGTGTGTGTGTGTGTGTGTGTGTGTGTGTGTGTGTGTGTGTGTGTGTGTGTGTGTGTGTGTGTAAATCAAACCTCAAAGAGTGTGTGTGCCAGCTACTTAGGCAGGGACACGAAGCACTGGTTGGACAGAGAGGGTGCTGGAGGTCTTGGCTTGGTCACTCAGCTGATATCTCATCTTTATAGCTGTGCCAGTGGGGAGTTTTGCTGGGGATCTGGAGGAAGAGGGAGAAACCAGACACAGACTGACTGTGGTCTCTGTGTGGTCTTAGGGGAAATTTCACTTGATGTTGAGAGCTGCATTGGGGAATACTGTGTGTCTACCTGTTATCCTCTCAGTTAACATTCTCTGATGTTACCAGTGGTGAGGACTGAGGCTCCTTGATTACTTGTTGGCAATGGTGGGTCGTCTCAAGGGAAATTAAAAATGTAAAGTAAGAGGTAAAAAGAACACAAAACAATTATTAGCATTATAGTACATCATGTGGAAAATATGTATAAGAGTAAAAAAAGAAAAATTAGAGAAAATGGAAAGTAAAAAAAAAAATAAGAATAAGTTAAGTAAGAATTTGAAAAATAAATTGCTATTTGTGATTATATTAGGTATTGCCAGCTATGTCAGGAGAAGTAGGGCAGTGGATGGGATGTGTAGCATATGCCAACATAGCTAGCTGGAGTTTTGTAAAGAATTACATGTCATTTGTATAGCAAACTCATTTGTACAGGTGCTTGTGTTGAAAATGTGTTCATAAAAGTTGCCTGTGTTAAAAAGTGTAACAACAGTGGGTCATGGTGGACAGAAAAGAAATACACCTGTATGTCAGACTGTATGGTAACTGTTGAAATGAATATATTGTAACAGTGGGTACTGGAAGAGAAGAAGTTAATCTCAATACAGCTAACTTTGAAAATTAATCTGAAATTAATTTACCTGGTTTAGGCCATAAAGATTGTAACTTAGAATTCTGAATGCAGCAAGAGACAAAATGTCTGTGAAAACCATGACTAGGAATCATACTGTATTGTCCTTAGGGGTGAACTAATTGCTACCATGGAAGGGCTGGAAGTTTTTGAAATGGTTTTATAGCTTCCTGATGCTATAACGCATCTTAGCAAACCTTTATGTGTATGTGTTATGACACATACGCTCTAGATTCTGCTTCATTTTCTAGTAAAGGCTAGTGTGAGAATCAGAAGTCAGATGAGCAGATAAATGTGATGTTATTCTGTAATCCAGCACTGAAATTATGCTTTAATACTAGATGAGACAGAAGTCTTAGAGAAGTCTGTTTTTGAAACCTGTCAAAGAAGGACCACTCACCTACTTCATTTTGCCTTTTTCTAGTAAGTGAACTAGGGGACAGTAATTCTTTAGATCAGTCAGGAAAATATAGTGAGATTAGTTAAACAGTGTTTTTCAGTATCTGTGTGAACCTTTCCATCTGTGTTATTTTTAATATTTTCTGTGATTGAAACTCTATTGTTTATTGTAAATAAATACTTAGTATTTTCATGTTCTTTTATTATTTATTGTTAAATATATTTAAATGTTTGATTGTGGCTGGTCTTTTAGAGAATATTTTACCATTTGAGAGTACTTATATTTATTTGGTGAAACTGTGGCCACTTCTGAAAGCCTTGCTGCATTGGTCAAACACTGCCATTTGTATTAATACTAATTTTACTAAGTATAATTAAATACCCTGGTAAGTGCCTTAAAGTAGCTAGCTTTGGAGTGGTCTGGTGGCAGCATCTACCTTATCATCTGGGCAGAGGGGCATAGCTGGTAAATCTGTGCCAGCTTTCCCAGGTGTGTGTGTGTGTGTGTGTGTGTGTGTGTGTGTGTGTGTGTGTGTGTGTGTGTGTGTGTGTGTGTGTGTGTGTGAAAATCAAATTTCAAAGCATGCGTGTGTCATCTGCTTAGAGCAGGGATACAGAGCACTGCTTTTATAGAGATGGTGGTGGAGGACTTGGCTTGGAACATTCAGCTGAGGATTCAACTCTACAGCTGTTGTCAGTATGGACTATTGTTTGGGGGCTGGTGAGAGAGAGGGAACCCAGCCCCAGGACAGGAGTGTGTTCCCTGTGTCATCTTAAGGGAAATTGTGCTTGGTGCAGAGAGCTGCATCTGGAAATATTCTATGCATCTGTTTTTATTCCAAGTGAATGTCCCTGAATGTCCCTCACCGGTGTCCTTGGTGAGGATTAAGACTCCTTGATCACTGGCCCAGAGGAGGGACATCACACTTTTAATGAATCAGATGAAGTACTTAGGAAAGGAAATGTCAATTCAGTATCAATCCTAGATGGTATAAGACTTGGAATGTAC
Source organism: Protopterus annectens (assembly GCF_019279795.1). Lineage (NCBI taxonomy): Eukaryota > Metazoa > Chordata > Ceratodontiformes > Protopteridae > Protopterus > Protopterus annectens. Next base: position 326,037,115 of record NC_056728.1, read on the forward strand.
AAGAAATTAAATGATTGTTAAACAGAGTATTTTGTAAATGTACTGAATAAATGGCTGAAGGAAGAGTTTGCTTAAGAAGGGTTATGTAGTGGGATGTTAAACTTAATATGGAAGAAAGATGAGAAGAATACAATAAAAACCTGGAGACTCAACACACTAAATAACCCAGATTATAATTTTTATATGTGGTATAAAATGAAATGGATGTCAGTAACTGTTATTGGTTGTGAGAGAATTTGTGGATGATATTATAAGTAAAAGAGGAGGATGAAACTTATGGTAGGTAATATTAGCAAGGTATTTGATGCAGTAGAGAAGTATGGAATAGATAACTGAATTAGGAGATTGTGTATGTCAGCATATCAAAATAATAGAGTGACAGTATTAGTGAATGGGTGGCTGAGTAAAGAAATATGCATGAAGTGTGGTATAAGACAAGGATGTCCCATGAGTGGAATATTGTTGGCATTGATAATGATGGTGATAGTGAGTGAAGTAGCTTATAAAATGAAAGATGTTAGATATGTGATGTGAAATGAGGTGCTGATTCGAGTACTTTTGACACACACAGATGATGTATTTGCAGTTGCTAAGAATAAAGTATGAATGAAGTATTGGTTTGTCTGAACGGAGTTGCTATATGCAAAGGAAGGAGCAAAGCAGTGAGCAAATAATCACCTTTAATACCAATTGACTGGTGCTGAGTGCTTTGGTCCCAAGCAGACTTCTTCAGAGCATGAGAACATCCATCATATCCACTTGTTTTAAATAACTGAACAACCAGTCAAAGAACATAATTAATTATCACTATTAACTCATTCACTACCAGTTAATTTATGATGTTTAAAGGAAATGGGAATGACCTTGAATAAAGATAAATGTGAAGGTTTCTGTGATATGAAAATTGGGGGGGGGGTGTATATTTTTCAAAGAATGAAAGTGTCTTTGCTAGGGATAGAATTTGGGGAAAAAAGATGTAGTTATGATCCAATGGGAAGGTCTAATAAAATAAATGAAGAAATATGTCTTATGTGGAGGACATATAGATTAGCTTTCAGGAGAAAGGTTTATCTGGTAAATTCTGCATTAATGGGGAAATAGCTTAAATGTCAAATGTTTAGATGATTTCAGAAAATATGAAAAGGAAATTCAACAAATAGTGTTTTCTTTCATATGTGGTTCAATATTAAACCCAGTGAAAAGAGATGCATTTTATATTAGTGAATATTAAGTGGGATTGTGGTTAGTTAATCCAGTTGTTTATTCTGCTCCTTTAGACTTGCATAGAGTAATAATGAGGCTAAAGGAAGAAAATGAAAAAGTAATAGTGAACATGTTTACATATAAGTACAGAAAGTTCTGGGAAGTTATAAGAATAAGAACAAGAGAAAAAGAATATGTAAATGAAGAAATTAAAATTTATCAAGAAAAGATACTAAAGCAGAAAATGAAAACTGATGATACAGTGAAAGATAGAAGGATGTAGTATATAATAAAGTGATGAAGCGATATTATTATGTAAACCTAAAGTGAAAATTTACCAAGAGAGAAAAGTGTCATGATTTCCTATGGAGACTTGTAATGAAGTTAGAATTAAAGGGGATTATGCCACATAAAACGTTGAAAGAGTGTATTTATTCTGTAGGGATGAAGAGACAATGGAGCATTTTTTAAATGTAAAAGAGTAGTGAAACTCTAGAAAAAGCTGTGAAGAAAAATTTTTTGAGAATAATAATGACATAAACATTATAGATATGAATATGATTATGTATGGATATTATAAGAAAACAGAAGAAGGAATATGTAAAATGGGCAGATAAGAATTTATTGTATGTAATACAGGTTATTTGGAATGAAAGACCGAATTAAATTTTATTAAATGACAAATGGATTTTGGCAGCTATATTAGGAAATGTAGATTATGGTTGTGGAAGAAGTATTGGGGACCAATTATGGAAGAATAACAATAATGATATTTTAAGAAAAATGAGAATGAATTGATTGGTTACTACACCCTTTAAATAGTGGAAGATATTTTACAATGGTGAATCTGAAAAAGGGCTGTTTGAGCTTGAAAGTGCTATTTTTTTTATTTTACTTTACACATTTAAATAAAGTTTTATTAGTTTATGCTGCACAGCATGGTGGTTCCATTCAGTTGTTTTCTCATTTGTACATTTTGTATCTGCTGTTTTGGCGCTTTAGCGCTCCTAGGTTTTGTGCTTTGGATTTGTAATATTATAAGAAAAAATTATAATTAGTATAAAAAGTAGAAATGTGTATATATGTGCCTGTAAATATATACATTTTGTAAATATGTAAATAATTATTTTTATTTTCTGTTAAATAAAGAAACCGTACTCTTTTCGATATGTGCTATGGGATCTTTTTCTTCCATCTGTGCTACCACCAGTATATATATATATATATATATATATATATATATATATATATATATGTATATATATATATATATATATATATATTTATATACAAACTTAATTGGCAATCATTGTTCCTCTATGACAATATCTGTTTGTGTAATTTTCATGGGAATATATCGAGAAGATGCATGTAAAGACACATTTCACTTTTACGCATATATATATATATATATATATATATATATATATAAATATATATATATGTGTGTGTGTGTGTGTGTGTGTGTATATATATATATATATATATATATATATATATATATATATATATTTATATGTGCATACTGTATATGTGTGTATGTATTATTAAACACTGACTACATTACTCACTGATGTACACATACCCTGAAAATCAAAGACTCACTGCATTACTCATACACTCTTTTGAGCACATCGGAGTATAATAAAGATATAGCTAACTTCAGTTTTGAAATTTGTAATCTACTCATGCAGAAAGCCACTCACAACTACTGCCAACACATGTAAAGCACAACTGAACAGTGTAGAAAAACCTAAAAACCTAAAAGACTAATAAGTCATGCATGCACAGAACCAAACAAATGTCAGGCACAGACATCTTACAAACCTGAGAAGCAATTACTTTATTTGAGAGGCTTTGCCTCCACAGCCCCTGATGTGAGGCTGTGTGCAAACACCCCTTTGTTTAAATGCACACACTCAATGGTTTCACAACCACAATTGAAGTGAATATATCACAAAAGTTTTATAGTTGGCAAAAGCCTGTGTCAGCTATAAATCCAGTCAATGAACTGTGTAAAGCTACATAAAAATGGATAAAAACTTTTTTTTTTCATTTTTGTACATTTGTCATTTGCAGGAAACAAGTTTTCTTTTGAGTAAATGTTGTTTGCGCCACAGCTGCCACATAAATTGAGTTGATGTATTTATTTATTGATTTATTTCCCAGGCCAGAAAGTCAGCAGGTAGTTATGATCCTGTTCAGTCAATATGTTCTCCTGAGTGCACTCATAAATGTTTAAAAAGTTAAAAATCATGGGAATTTCAAAAGCTATGTAGCTGAAATACTGCATGATCTTAAGGGATCATTTCCATGTATCCCACAGGCGTTCAGTGCAGTAAGCATAAGGCATTACAGATTGAAGACTCTAGCTTGGCTGGGTTTTTCTTTATAGTGTTTTACTGAACAGTTTGTGTGATGTTTTTATCCTTTGCTTATATCAAAATATTTATCTATGTACTATCTATCTATATACTGTATATTTATATCAAGATATATATATATATATATATATATATATATATATATATATATATATATATATATGGGTCTACTTCAGAACAACGAAACCTCACAACACCGAAGACCAAAACACAGAGACCAAAACAACAAAACCCCACAACACCGAAAACCTTGTAAGTATAACACACACAAAAAACATACACAAATAAATACACAACTGCCCCAAACTACCAACCACACCACCCTACACTACAAATAGGCAGGGGGGCAAGCCCCCCTGCACCCCTCACACACCCCCCTACTTTAATATTTTAACTCCGAGATCACACAAACAGACACACAAGGCAAATTCCCACCCCACACACTACAGTCCCACACACACACACACACACACACACACACACACACACACACACACACACACACACACACACACACACCCCACAGTCACAACACGCACTTACACACAGCACTACCCTTCACAAATACACTTACACATGCATACTTACCCACAGCGGAACACCAAAAGCGCTAAATCAAAATCCCTTAACATCGGAATTTTGAATTTCGCACTTTTCGGTGTTCTGCAGTTTCATTGTTTTGGTCTCCTTCAAAACACTGTCGATGATCTGGTCTTTCAGTGTTTTGAAGTTGACCCATATATATATATATATATATATATATATATATATATATATAAAACTATATGTATATATATATATATATATATATATATATATGTGTGTGTGTGTGTGTGTGTGTGTGGATGTGTGTAGATATATACAAAGATAGCTATACATATACACATGCACACTTATGCTTGTCTGATGCTGAATCAATGAACTTTCACTTGAATGTTATTGTTTTGACAAATTATCTCTTGGTCAATCTGTTGTCATATGTTCTCCTGTTATCTGTTTTCATTTAAAGGAGAGATAACTATCCCAGCCGAGTGTAGCCTCCCGGACATCTCAAATGCGCAGGTGAAAGCTGCTCTCTCTAAAGCTAAAAACACAGCATCAATGGGACCGGATGGTGTCCCCGGCTGTGTGCTACACGAGCTAAATGAGGAATTAACCCCGCACATAAGGCAGCTGTTTAATCTCAGCCTTACCACAGGATACGTGCCCAAGGAGTGGCGTACGGCAACTGTGGTCCCACTCCACAAAGGCGGCGCTCACGGACCCTGGTAATTACCCCATAAGCTTAACAAGTCTAGTCTGCAAAGCTATGGAGAGGATCATAATGGAGCTCATAAACAAAGATATAGGGGACTTGCAGACATTGGACCCGACCCAGTTTGGCTTTGTCAAGAGAAGATCATGCCTTTTGAACTTGGTCGACTTCTTCGAAACAGTCACCAAGGCCATTGATGAGGGAAAGGCAGTCCATACAGCCTACCTTGACCTTGCAAAGGCTTTCGACACAATACCTCACTCGGGTATTGTAGAAAAACTTACCAGCTTAAATGTAAACCCATATGTCACAAGATGGGTTGCAAACTGGCTTAAGGACAGAACCCACAGGGTTAGAGTTGCTGGCGCTGTGTCAGACTCCAAGCTGGTCACAAGTGGTGTCCCACAGAGCTCGGTCCTTGGCCCCCTATTGTTTGGCATCTACTTCTCAGAAGTACAGGCCAGCATGGGAGGACTTTGGCTGACAAAGTTTGCAGACGACTGCAAACTGGGCGCCATAGTGGAAAGTGCATCGGACACGGATATCCTTCAGAAGGGACTCACGGAAACAGATAGCTGGTGCCAGAGCCATGGCCTGAAGTTAAATGCCAAAAAATGTATAGTCATACCCTTCGGGAAAAACAAGGTAACCCCAAGCTACCATATAGGTGGCAATCCACTAAGCACAGAAGAGGTTATCAGGGACCTGGGGACCCAGGTTGACAGTGGCCTTTCTTTTGACACTCACATTGCTAAAGTGGTTAGAAAGACCTTCTACATTGCCCACCTAATCATGAAGGGATTCACATTCAGATCTAGTGAGGTCATTGTTCCCCTGTACTCTTCACTTATCAGACCAATGATCGAGTACAATGCCCCATTCGGGATGTATCTCACCAGACATCTGCAGCAATTGGAGAGACCCCAAAAGTTCCTCACCAAAAGGATAAAGGGACTCCAAAATCTGTCATATGCTGCCAGATTGAAGAAACTCCAGCTCTATTCAGTCGCATACCGTCTGCTCAGAGGTGACATGTGCCTGACATACAAGGCCATGTCCAACCCGGAATTAATGGACATGCTCCACCTCAAAAAATCCAAATCCACCAAAACCACTAGAGCAAGCAACTTAAACCTTAGCACGGATATAAATAGGACGTGCTGGAGGGATAGATTTATCACTCAGAGACTCCCTATGCTGTGGAATAAAATCCCGGTCCATGTGAGGCAGAGCACCTCGCTGACTCTGTTCAAGAGAAATCTAGACCTGTGGATGGGAGATCGTAGGTTTACCCCGGGAATCATCTCTGTGTCACTGCTGGACAGAGGCACAACAAACTAATGGGCACAGTAGTTTTTCACATAAGGGGTGGCGTAAGCCACAAAAATTTGGGCTAGGCTTATAAATGTCTTGGGGCAGATAGCCTAGTATAAACCTATGAACCTATGAACCTATGAATCAATTAAACAAGAGTACAACAGTGTTTTCATTTAGTAAAGTTAAGCATGTCAGAGTCTAAATTACCACTTAGGTTTGCATTGAAAGTATTTCAGTTATTTTCTTCTCGTCACTGAACTTAATTATTCTTTCTGTCAAAAGCTTCTTGCACAGAAATAAATGATATGTAGTTCAGACACAACTGAAACTAAAAGATGCAACTGTCACTGCATAAAAAGTTCAGAATAAAGGAATCTGTCTTATAAGAAATTTACATTGTCTATAAATTCCATAAATCTTTTTCAGAATCGTACCTGCTTAAAATTTAATCAAAATAAATCAGACTCTACTGATAAATAAAAAATCAAAAAATTTATTAAATAAATGTAATGATTTTAATTGGGAAAATGATTGATTTAAATATTTAGGTGGAATAATAAAGTCTAATTGGAATGAATCACTTATAGTAAATTACAAAAGTTTAGTCAATAATATTAAAAAAACAATTAGAAGATTGAAATAAATTATTTCTCATGATGGATGAAAGGCTAATTCTGATAAAGATGATTATTTTACCAAAACTGTTATTCTACATACAAGCATTAATCGTAGCCCCCCAAAAAAAAAGTAAATTAAACAAATAAATTCAGAGCTACTCATTTTGTTCTAGCAGCCACAAAAAAACAAGAATTAGTTCCAACTGGCACTGTAGAAGTTGGGAACATGGTGGAATAGTATTTCATACATCGAACAGTATGCTGAATCAGCTATCCTTAATTTAATAATCCTCTGGTTAAACACTGAATATTCCTCAGTTTGTAAAAACATCCATAAATAAGTCTTATATCTAAATTACACAACAAAAAGAGATAATACTGCTTTGTCTGATGCAGATAGAATATACTTGATACCAAAAGATATAATATATTATGCCAAAATAATTTTACTTTATTCCATTTATTAATTGTGTTTTAAACAATTTTAAAAAATAATGCATGCTAAACATTTTTTTGAAGAATGCATTACTATTAACGTACCCAATAGCTTGCACAAATAGATGTTTAGACTCATTTAACTTAACTAAATTAAATGAAATGGAAAACAATTAAAATATTGGTACCGATTTTTGAATAATAACAAGATAACATGACTTGAAAATTCTTATAGCCAGATATAATATAAAACAGGATAACTGGCTAAATATACAAACATTAACAGAATTGCTCATTAGTGAATTAAAACTAAACTTAAACACAGCTACTATTATAATCCCTAAAATATTAGCCCTAGTTTTTGGAATAAATTTACAGAGTAACACTAAGAATATATCTTTGTCTATAATATATAAAGCCTTGTGAGCCATAGGTGCCAGAAGCTGTTGAAGACTGGGGGAGGGTGGAGGATGAGAGGGGCACTTAGTGATCTAAAAAGGGCAATTTTTAATAACTATTTACTACCACAACATAGGTTCACTTGGAGGACATTTTAAGCTAGCCAATTTCCTTTTGGTGCTTGAATTAAAATTTTCTAATTGGTCTTACCTGTCCTATGGCTGATAATTGTATATTAGTTCTGGTGAGAATAACTGTGCTCATACCAAAGATAATTTGAAGGGACCCATGTAAGGGATGCAGCATTTAGAAACTGCCTCTATCCATTAGTGGCATGAGGGGCAATGCTGGAGTACATTTTCTATTACCCATCCTTAGATCCAAGTTGCATTTGAATATGGACAGATGAGCTTTGTTTTATTGTTATAGATAGTCTGTTCTGGAACAGTGGTACAGCGAGCCTGGAATTTCTTCTCTAATAGGAATCGGCTGTCTGCTTTTGAGTCATTTGGAAATTAAGCGGGGATCCTTCTCCTCCTTACCTTCATCTGTAACTTCAGTCATTTCAAACATGATACCAGCTTCATGTAGGATTGCAGTAGTGGGAATCTGCACAGGTGTTGGTCATGCAGCTGATTCTGAAACCTTTCCAGTACATCAAAGTCTGACTGGGAAGTTATGATATTAGGCCTAGGCCTCTTAAACATTTTCTTTTGAATGGGCAGAACTTCAGGGCTAAAAGGTCCACCATCTTTACTTGGGTGAGGTGCTTAAGGTTCTGAGTTTTCAAGTAGAAGTTGAGAGATGAAAGTCATGTTCTTAAGGTCTTTGAAACAAAGGACTGACAGATTGTACAATTTTTATGGTCTTGCTGTGAACCATGTGGAATAAAGGCACTGGGAGTGGAGATCCTTGTAGAGAATTTGCCAAGCACAATCACACTTTCCCCTATTTGCTAACATCTAACAGATCAGCAAACAGCAATGCAACTGAAAAAAAACAAGGAAAGTTCTCCAACATGGCATTTATCTGAACCAGTGATGGCCACACAATAAAATAGATCAGGTGCAAGACTTGTGCTCAGACTGATGGTGAGATAGTCTGATGATTTATGCTCATATGTCTGCTTATGTATCCTTTTGCCTGCTAGCTTAGACTATACTTTGCATGTATGGTCCTATGGAAGGTTTTAGCTTTGGTACCCTGGCTGGATGTCCAGGTTAATTGGCAAGATAACCCAACAGTTTGGACAGTGATCTAAGGAAGAACATATTACTTTCAAGAAACTGAGGAAGGTCTGTGGGAAAAAGATTTGAAAGTTTTATAGCCAATGTCTTGGATACCTATTTTCACAGAAAATGTACATGGACTAGAGAATTGTACTAGAAAAGACAGAGAAATGCAATTGTTAAGAGATACTGTTAGAAATGGCTAACTGAACCACATGAAATCAGTACATCTGGATATTCAGATCTATTTAACTTGTCAAAATAAGCTTTCCTTTCAATAAGGTGTTCAGAGGAGGCAAAATCATAATTCCAGGACATCTGTAAGACTCCTTTCTTATAAAATTCATGAAATATTAAATACAAAGAATGCTTATGGCTATCCCATTTTGGCTGAAAATGTAAGAAAAAAAGTGAGGCACTGATCCAGAAATATGACATCTGCAGTACTTTTTGAAATCAAAATAATCATAAAGAGTTAATATAGGGATAAGTATCTTCCTTGGATGAAAGCATTGATTCATTGCAGTATAAAAAGAATCATTCTGATATGGTCTGGTTCATCCTTCTTAACCACTTGGATCAAAACAAGTTGTTTTTGTCTACTTTTTCAGGCGTCATCTCATCCCCTTTACTCATAAGGCGTAGCTCGTTGCCTTTTTTCTTCAAGTCTTATTTACCACTCAGTACCTTTTTCCAGCCATATGTTGTCAGTATTTATTTCTTCTGTTCCTTCCCTCTGGTCTTCATTAATCCCTTTTAAGAAAACTTTTTTCAAGCTTGCCTAACCTTTTTTGATGATAATTTCCTGTACTGTCCATTCCAGATGAAATATCCTCTTTCACTATTTTCATTGCTTGATTAAACTTTTACAAAATGTTGTCTGTTACCTTCCTTTCCACTGATTTATGTGAATGTGTCAAAGGAAATTTCAGCAAGTGATAGTACTGAAAAATTGAAATAGCTGAAAGTTGCTGTCAACGAACCACTGAACACACACACACACACACACACACACACACACACACACACACACACACACACACACACACACACACACACACACACACATACAAACACACACAGCATAATATAAACAACAGAGCCTAAAGCAGCATAATATAAACAACAGAGCACACAAAGCAGCATAATATAAACAACGGAGCACACAGCTCAAAGCAGCATAATATAAACGGACCCCAAAGCAGCATAATATAAACAGACCCCAAAGAAGCATAATATAAATGGACCCCAAAGCAGCATAATATAAACAGACCCCAAAGAAGCATAATATAAATGGAGCCCAAAGCAGCATAATATAAACGGAGCACAAAGCAGCATAATATAAACAGAGAACTTCTTACCATGGGTGACTCTGTCTGGCAGCAGGCAGCAATGAGATTGCGATACTTTTTCATGCACTTTTGTGTTTTAAAATCATGTTAGTATGCGATGCACGCATGAGTCCTCTACTGAGTCCTCCTTAAAGAAAAACAGGTCCTGCAGCTGTAAAAGTGGGGATGTGCCCCCTCCTCCTCGCTGTATGGTTCCGGCGCTTATGTTGTGAGCTGATTCCTTCATATCAGAAGATTAATTTTGGAATTACTCAACTATAGTTAATAAAGGAATCTTTTCAGAAGCCAATAAATCCATAATACTCAAGTCTATAGATAATACATCATCATCCCTTTATTGGAAATTTTTTATGTGGAAATGTCTACATAGGTATTTTCTAACTCTGCATGAAATTGCTTTAATGCATAAAAAAGATATTATTAAATGTTAGAGATGCAATGAAATACTAGAGGCAGATTGGTCACATATGTTTCTAAACTGTAAAATGATATCTCCATTTTGGTCTGAATTCAAGGACTTTATTAAAGCATTGTGGTCAGAAAATTGTAAAATAATAGATTCACTAATACTATTTAATGCCAGATTTAATACCAAAAATACAAATGCATCTTCTTTGGTTACTTCTTGCAATTGCAAGGAAAGTTGTTACAATAAACTGGACATGCCAGAAACTCCTCTCATTCTCTGAGTTTCTTGCTTTAACAAAAATTGTCTGAAATAGGAAATTACAAACTGCTTATAACAGAACATCAAATGTCACACATAAAAAATTGTCAGGGTTAAAACTGAAAGATCTCTTGGATAAGTATTAATTTTGATGAGACAATTGTATTTGTTATGGACCTTGTATATAGTTTTGTTGTTTTTGTCTTTGTTTACATTTTTGGACTTTATTATCATCTTATCTATATGTATTAAACTAGAAAAGGGGGAACGGAAACAATAAAAGCCGGCAACTATAAAAATAAAGTTGCTTAAAAGTTCTTCACGTAAAAAACTGTTTAATGTGAGCGCTTTCGGCTAGAAAATAACCAGCCTTCTTCAGACAAAACAGTTAACAAGCAACAGACAAATACATTTTATACTTAATTACACATTTTTCATTGACCATCCCAATTAGAGATTTAAAGCCACATTACATCAACAAAAAATGGGTGAACAAACACCATAAAGACAATAAAAATAATTATGAAAATAAAAGTAATAATAATAAAAATAGTACAAAATAAGCAACCAAGCACCATACTGTATTAATAAATTGTCTTAATATTAAATTCCTTGTTCTAATAAGAACAAACCTTTTAAGATGAACTAATTTATATTTTTCATATTTGTGTGTATAAAAATAAATATAAAATTTATCCTATTCAAATCGATATGTTAATATTAATTATAATGCAGCATTTAATGCAAATAAATCCCCAACTTTATATTGTGTTAAACATCATGACAAGCACAATGTTTAATTATATCTACATCATACCACAATAATTTAACTATACTATGAATTTTTATATATAAGTAACCCAACCAGAAAATACATTATTAAATATATAAATGAATAAATTAAATGTATATAAAGTATCAAATATCTAATATCTTAAATTCCAACAACTCTATCCCCAAAAGTATAAATTACAAATAAACCCATAAAATCAAATCAAAACAAGTACATACATGTCATCTTTTCAATGACAGCAGTTTAAGAATGCATTTAAAGAATGCATTTAATGGATACATTCTCATTCAGACCTGGGAAGGTATGAGCTCCCAACCTAATCTGCCATTTTAACTCATCTACTTCCAATTGCACTTGCCATGGTCCCCCTCTAATACCTAAATTTCTTTGTTGCAAAATAGCAAATTTAAAGTTGTGACCAGCATGGTCAATCACGTGCTTGGCAAGTGCATTATTAACATCTCTTTTAGTAATGGCATAGTTGTGCTCGTATATCCGTTGTTTTAGTTTCCTTTCTGTCTTGCCTATATAGAATGCATTGCATTCATTACATACTGCTACATATGTTACTGCTGTACTTTCACAATTATATTTGTGATTCAACTTAAAGCTTTTATTATTAATAAAAACTTCAACTTGGTTACCAACCATTATGTATTTACATTGGGGGCACCTCCCACACTTAAACATTCCTATTTTATTCTGATGTACAGTTCTCTTCTTTTCTAAAAGGGACTTCAGGTTTTGCCCTCTCCTATAGGTAATCTTAGGTTCACAGCCCAATCGTTTTAGCAAGTTTTCATTACCTTTAATAATAATCCAATTTTTATATAGTGCAGTTCTAACAAGAGCATGATCCGAAGAGAAAGTGGAAAGGAAACTAGTATGATGAATTATATTCTCCTGTACCATTCCCAATTGATGTAAATTTACCATATTTTGTTCAGGGCTTGTGTTATCCAACAACCTCTCAGCCCGGAGTTCTTCATGACTTACTAACAACGGGCTGAAATGTCCAATGCTTCTTTTATAAATAACTTCATTCTTAATGGCCACTATTACATGAAGTGGGTACCCTCTATTAAGGAACATAGTTTCTAATAATTGACATTCTAAATCAAAATCTACATCATTAGTAATCATACGGGCAGCCCTAACCATTTGCCCTTTAACTACTGCCCTCTTTTGGTAATAAGGGTGGTTACTTGAGTAGTGAAGAAATGAATTTGAATATGTAGGTTTTCTGTAAATTTTACTTATAAAACAAGATTTTAAACTGTCCTTAATTAGAAAAATATCGAGAAAGTTAATGGACTTCTCACCTATAACATGGGTGAATTCCAAAAAAGTGGTGGTCTTAGAAATATTGTTGATAAATGTTGGTATCTGGCCTGTATCTCCTTTCCAAATACAGAACATGTCATCCTGTTACCTTGTGTACCAGGAGACATGATTCCTAAAGAGTAGATCTTTAAACAGTAAATTACGTTCCCAATATGCCATTACAGCATTTGCGAAACTGCCACCACATGGGGAGCCCATCGCTACCCCCAATTTTTGTAAATAAAATTTACCCTCAAACATCATAAAATTATTATTCAAAACCAGTTCTAAGAGTGCCTCTATTAGATTAATGGTGTTACTCTCTACTTCCTTAATAAGTAGAAATTCTCTAACCCACTCAATACCAGTTTTCTGAGGTATTACTGTATATAAATCCTTGATGTCTATCGTGAGAAAACAACCATTAGGCTGAAACTCGAGCTGACTGATGTTTTTCAAAAAGCCCCACAAATCTTTACAGATTTGTGGCTCACTTTCCAAGTATGGTTTTAGAAGGGTATCTATATATTTGGCACACCCATATGTAATTGACCCACGCCCATCGACTATTGGTCTAAAGGTTGGGTCAATCAAAGATTTATGAATTTTCGGGGTGCCAAATAAAGCCGGAGTAACAGGTGCTAACATAGATAAATAATGATATAAATCTATGTCAATAGACCCTTCTAAAAACATATCTTCCTAAAAACAGATCTTAGTTCATCTTAAAAGGTTTGTTCTTATTAGAACAAGGAATTTAATATTAAGACAATTTATTAATACAGTATGGTGCCTGGTTGCTTATTTTGTACTATTTTTATTATTATTACTTTTATTTTCATAATTATTTTTATTGTCTTTATGGTGTTTGTTCACCCATTTTTCGTTGATGTAATGTGGCTTTAAATCTCTAATTGGGATGGTCAATGAAAAATGCGTAATTAAGTATAAAATGTATTTGTCTGTTGCTTGTTAACTGTTTTGTCTGAAGAAGGCTGGTTATTTTCTAGCCGAAAGCGCTCACATTAAACAGTTTTTTACGTGAAGAACTTTTAAGCAACTTTATTTTTATAGTTGCCGGCTTTTATTGTTTCCGTTCACCCTTTACTAGTTTCGTGTTTGAGGAGTTGGAGTTTTGTGTTATCTATATGTATTGTATTTTCCATGGTTATATTAAAAATATAATAAAAAAATTTTTAAAAAAAAGAAATTTACATTTTCAATAGGAAACAATTTTTGCAGCTATGCTAGAGAATGTAGTCGAAGAATGAAAAAATGGTTCATATAGTTCAAAAAATTAATGTCATTAAAGTCAAGTACAGAATCCAAGTCACAAATGCCAGTGTCACACTATCACTTTATTGTTTAGTTATAATACTTTATTAAGTAGTTTTATTTAAGAAAGGTCAACTTAGTAAGCACAAGTATAGCAGTCTATTAGAAACTGATGATAAGTTTTTGTAAACAATTGTAATAGTGGAATTCATGGTTTTAAAAGCATGCTGTAAAGCTGTAATAGTACACTGGATTATCTCTTTGGCCATGTTTGTTTGTATGACCATCAAGCTTGTCAATATAATTTAAGTCAGTGTGTATTTAGTTTAATTTTTTTTTGGCAGTGCATTTAAATGTGCTGTTTTCAATGGTTCACATTACAATGATTAAGTAACTTTTTACTATATTGCATTTTATATAAATCTGGGAGTGGATGTGAATGCTTTTGAGTTGTGAACTGCCAGATTTGTATCTTGAGTATTAAGCTTCTACTAAAGTTAAAAGATGAGGCACATGAGGTTTAAAAGATAAAATCAGGAGTAGAATATTCTAATAATCTGTTTTAAGATATTATCACCACATTTATGCAAAAGCAGAATGAAAAAGAGCTGACTTTTTTCAAATTATAAAGACTCATGAAAAGTGTATAGTTTCAGTTTTGCACTGTTGACTCCACTCAGCAGGATGTTTTATCATACATCAAAACTGACGGGTTACATTATTTGCAGAAAATGAAGGCCGAGCAGGCATGGCTGCACTCAGACTTAAACCTGGATGTGTTCTTGACAGAAAAGATATGTATAAGCATGTTGTAACTAATCTACCATCATATGCTCGCCCTCTGTTTCTGAGGATCCAGGTAAGAAAGGGTTTTTCTTTATTTTTATATATATATATATATATATATATGTATATATATATATATATATATATATACATATATATATATATATATATATATATATAAAACATTTCTTGTGCTTTTAGTTATCTGTGTATTTAATCTGTCTAGCTAGATAACCATCTATCTGTATAAAATTCTTTTTGTTGATTTATGCACTGAAGATATTTAATTTTGCTAGTAATCATGCTAATACTCTTGAGTTATTGTCTGCATTTTCCACTAACATACAAGTATCGCCAGGTAGAACTAAGCAGGAGCTTTGTCCTGCATTTGTATCTAGCCCTGACTTGCTAAGCAATATTTATTTCATAAAATAAGTTTATTCTCATATTTCATCCACAAATGACAAGGTATGCTTGGTGTCAGCAGAGTATTTGTTATTAATCTTTATTTTCAATACAATTACTGTATTACAAGCACCAAGAATGAAATGATGTGTCATTTAGTATCTCATAACACAATACCCTGCAGCATAATATTCATAGCATAATTTTTCTAGTATGTCATAAAATATAACCAACATCTCAGGCACACATGTCATGACACTCCTTTGTTTTCTTGTAGTATAATCTTCAGCATGGATTGATAATACAATATAATTCCTATCACAACCACTCATGGCTTTCTATTTAGTGAAAGAAACATTTGATAGGTCATTAAAGTTAATCCCCACAGCCAGCAGCCCATATGTCATAATTCTAATTACTCTCAGTGTCCAGTCTGTCACCTTAATGTATTGTTTCATCTCTTTCCTAGCACCCTCTACTGCTCAGCTTTATAGTACTGATTGCAAGCCTCCTTTGGGCTTTGTTTCCTTAAATTGTTTCTTTATTAGCCATGCCATTATTCATCAAACCCCATGCCTCTACAAAATCAAAAGCCTTCATAATCTTCTGTGGAAATCAATCTGGTCATTCAAGTGCCCCATGGCTCAGAATACCAAGCATCCTTCCTCTAATCTGTATTTTCTGCTACTTCCAGCCTCCTGCCTGTGACCTTAACTAAGGTTGCATACTGGATAAGTGCATGATCAGTCATAACAACCTTTAGACACAGCACAATAATTTTTCTTGCAACAAATGTCTTTATTAAATTTTCATGGATGTTATGGGCAATCTTACATTTATACAAATGAAAAACAAACAACATGACACCACTTTAGGTGCAAACAGTAAACATCATAGACACCATTGAAACAATGGTTATTGCAAACATTACACATCACTTATAATCTATCCAGTCATTGTCAGTTAAGCATTATATGGCTCATTCAAATCCTGCCTCTTAAATCTCATTCCTGCTCTGCATATATCATTCCATAATTCCCATTTTTCCTATGTATTTGCTCCCTCCCTTTTATAAAGATCCTAATTCCAGTTGTTTTATCTCTGTTACTATATATTCTACTTCCAATAAAGTTGGTCTAGACTTTGATTTCCATTTTCTAGTAATTGCTTTTTTGGTAGCCACCATAATTAAACTCAGGAAGGCTTTACTATGTCTGGGCAATTCTGATTCTGTATCATAAGTCAAAAAGTCGTCTTCCAAGTCAATCTAATCTGCTCACCCAGCATCTCTGACAGCACAGTCTGCAGGGAATCCCTAAAGTCTACCAGCTCATTATATTCTCAAAACAGATGTTCCCAGACACCGCTTTTTTGCCCGTCATACCTCCAGCACTTGCTATCCATCTGAGGAAAAATTTATTTTGAGGCATTTTCATGGATGGTTTCATCAAAAACCACCAATAATAATTAAGACTACTGGTCTTCAGTCAAATGAAGAGCAATCCCCATACTTAATCTGATGTCCTACAAGGTTGTGCAACTTCAAGGTAAGTTTGGAGTTTTTAGTAAAACATTCCATTGATGGAATGGGACTTCATGGTCAGTAGAATTGCACATTAATTAATCAAAGTTCATGATTCTTTTATCTTGGTTCCAGTCACCCATATAATTAAAATTTACCAGCTGCAAGCAGCTTTCCAAAGTTCTGTGAAGTTTTAAATATAATATCTCTGCCATCCATTCATGTTTCCATTCATCCAGCTAGGCATTTTTCTGACCACCTGTCTTAGTAGTGGTCACAATGGTAGCAAGTTCGGCAGAGTAAGCCAGAATTCTCTCTCCTCAGAAATTGTCTCCAGATGTTTCTGTGATATCTCTAGATGTTCCCAGAAATGCTGAGAGATACAGTTCTGCCTAGATGTCCTAGTTCTGTCTTAGTCCCTCCCTTCACTTTGGCTATGCCTGCTATACCTCCAACTGGAGGCCTCCCAGGAGGTATTCACAAAAACTGACCACTCCCATTCATCTAACTCTTCTCAGCTTATAGGAGTGGTGGCTGTGCTCTGAGATCTTTGTGAAATGTGAAGCTCCTCATTCTATCATGGAGAGGGAGCCAACTGCCCCAAAAAGAAAATTAATTTCTGGCATTTTTACCCATCATCTCATACTTTTGGACACCTTTTTGAACATTATTCAGTGCTCGCTACCATAGCTAAAAATCAATACACAGGCTGACCAATGAAATGGAAGTTTTATCTTATGACTAAGTTGCTGTGCCACCAGTATACAATTTGGAACAACAACTGCAGAGCTGCCACTGCTGGACCATCTACTCATCAGTCTTTCCTGATTCCTTTTATCTTTACTCATGAACATCACCCTGAAATGTTTAAACTCATTTCTCAGAGGCACCCTCTCCCCACTATCTCACGTTAAAAAAGCAATCCACTTTTATTCCTTGGGAGAACCATGATCTCTGATTTTGGAAGTGCTGGTTTTTATCTCACTCACTTCAAACTCACTGGAGGGCCCTGCCAATACCTTACCTGCAAAGAGCAAAAATGTGAATCTGGTGTCTATAGAATAGATACTGTCAAAACTTTGGTTCTGCCTCAACATCATGTACATGAATTTCACAAGGTCTTTGACTGAGTAACATACAACCCAGAATGCACTTGACTCAGCACTGAGAGTGTGGATATATATCAATCTCTTCTCAAATACAAGGACTCAATAACATGCTGCAGTAATCATAGGACTCTATACTATAGAAGCAAATCTCACAAACATTTGATGTTATGGGACAATATGCAGAGTTAATTCACTTGACCTGTTTAGAGAACAGAATCCACACTGCTCCTATCAGTCTGGAGATCTACTATTGGATAAATTCTCCTTTCCAAGACCCTAGCATCAACTTTCCTAGGGAAGCAGAGGAGTGTGATCACTGTATAAGAGGAACATGCCCTTATAATGCTTTTCTGCAAATGGGGACCACTACCACAGATCCAGTCCAGTGGCACTCTCCTAGCCTTCCATTTAATATTAAAAGGCATGTTAACCAAGACACTCTGATGCTATCCAGGACCTTTAGCAATGTCAGAAAAGATCTTATCCATTCTTATTGCCTTGGCAGGCTGAATTGTAGCTATGATGTCATCTACAGAAATGAATCCAGTCTTACTGCTTTCTGACAAAAGGGCATTACTATGATGTTCAGAAGTTCCTCAAAATGTCCTTTCTTCATTTTTGTGTCATTTTTGCTCCTCTACCTCACAATCATCAAGCTTTCCCTTGATCATGCTATCAAAATGTTGAGGTGACTTATTTCGACCATTCACATCCCCAACCTGGAACAATGAAAAAGAATTGTTATGATTGCTTAGAATGTCGATTTACCATCCTGAAAAAGACATCCACTATGAGGCGAAAAATGTCCTAATGTTTTTCAGGGGGCAAGTCCCCCTGCATCCCCCATGTGGGGGGCTGTGCTCCTCACACACCCTACTACTTATATAGTCTAACTCTAAGATCGCACTACAGTGAGGAAAAGGGTAATTTTCCTGATCACCACTGTAGAGCGATGACCTGCAAAACACTGACGCTCCAAACTGTGAACACAATCTCTGTATCAACGTTTCACAGTTGACAGGAATTGTGTTCGTAGTTTTGCCTCTCTACCTCTCCATCTTCATCCTTCTAACTGTCGAGGTAAGCCATCTTGACATTTTGATTTCAAGCCTGATCAGACATTACACTCTTCAAGGGTTGTGGCCATCATCCAGGCAGCCGAGAAGTGTTTTGTGCTCAAGCAAGCATCACAGCAGTGAGTGTTTTTTTTCATTGCATGGCCTAATCCACAATTGCTGGTCATATGTGCACTTTAGTATTGTCTCAAAGGCTGCCTGTGCCCTCTTGTACACAGATGCATGTTCCTCTGCATGCACTGACAACAGCTATTATTACCGGCTTGGCTGGCTACACTCACATTCACATCTTCCTGGCACACACTCCCCATATCATAACAGGACTATGCTTTCTAGTTGAGGATATATCATCAGTGTAACAATGCAGGCTGAGTCAGAACTACTATCCTTCACCATGATAGGCATTCCTGATTCTCCCTGCCTGTACCATCAAGCACCTGAGTAGCTAGTCGAACATGAATTACTTGAACTGTAGTCTGTGCTTTATCCCTCTGCATTACTGGTGAAGTCCTTTCAGTTTTGAACAATATCTTCAGTCAATATTGCTGTATCCTTGCTAATTCCCAATTAGGCAATTTCATTCTCCCTCTTTTAAGTCATCAAATGGTTTGCCAGAACCTCACTGAGGCTATTCAGAAATCAATTTCCATGGCCTCAGCTAAGTTCCCTCACTCATACAGTGCTTTGTTTCTTTTAAGTACTACTGCTGCTACCTTACTGGCCTGTTATCTCTCTGTTATCTATGGCTAAGCCCTGCTAGCATTACAGGAAGGTCTCTTTCTTAATCTGACAACTTCCATCACAAATGGTGTCTACCAGCAGGTCTTAGTGTTACTCCATTACAAGCTTATCAACAAGCACCCTCCCAACCAAGACGGGCACATCCATTGCTTCCCTGCTATTCTGTCAGACTCTGAGCTGCTAATTGAACCTTGGTCAGCTGCACCATAGTTAGGGCTTTATTCCCCTACACCACTGGATCAGCCACTGTGCTTCAGTGTTTTTGGACATGGGGCAGTGTGACATTTCTTCATTTTTCTATCATCCTTGTTGATCCCCTAAGTCACCATCTGCTTTGCTATCTGCATAAAATTAGTAAGAAAGAAGCTCTTCTTGGTAGTGAGTTACTGTTTTTCAATGGAGTGAGTAACTACTGAGTCAGAATCTGTGCTCCAGCATGAAATAAACATGAACAAAAAAATGATACAAAAGTTTATAAATATGAACAAAAAAAATACAATGGATTATTCTGTCCAAAAAGAAGAAGACGAAATTCTACAACCTTCAGTTGCCGGATTCTCAGACAATCAGAATATTATTAAGAGTACCATCAGATGAAAGACCATAACAGCCAGATACATCTCTGTTGTTAACCTTTCCAGCCATAAAGTGACTCCAAGTGAATCATCAGTCCTTTTGAGAGGTCTCATATTTTGCCACATAAACTACAGGACAGAATACCATTTTGTGGAGAACTTGAGGAATACTTTTGTAAAATGAGGCGTAGAGAACTCTCATGATGCAGTACGAGAGAACACAAATTATATGAATTAAGAAACTATCACTACTAAATCTTCCAGGTTCACTTCTCCAAATGGGTGCAGTGCCATCTGGATAGCTATTTTGATTGTTTCTGTAAAAGTGTGAATCAGCAGATTCTGAATGTGTAAACACACTCCCATTATAACATTTCTCCCAAGGAAAGAATGAAAATAATGGGTTTGAATCCCAACTACTACATCACAGAGAAAGGCAGGCAAAGGTCCTGTGGTGGTCATCTTAATCCTGCTTTATATTCCCCTAAGAATGTCTGTGACAACCCTGAGAAGCACTGGACTAGGGAAAGCTCATTGTACTTGACTAATCACTTTCCCAGTTCCTGATCATATCCCTCTTACTACATCCCTCTGTATCCTACTTTTCAACCATATTGTTACTCATTTCCACAGTCTTGGCCCCACCCCCAATCCATGCAATTTCCTAGCAACTTCCAGTATGGCACCAAGTTAAAGGTGTTGCTCAAGTCCAGGTAAAATACCTACATCTATTTGCACTTCTTGGTCAAGTTCATCTGTAAACACAGACATAAACTTATTCAGGTTTGAATGACAGCTCCTTCTAGCTATGAAGCCACGAAGGCATACTGGTTGTTCTCCTGGATATTCTGTCCACTAGAAATCCTGTCAGCCTTTCCACCAAGGTTCTCTCCATGACCTTCTTTACTACTGCTTTTATACTATCCGGCCTCTAGTCCTCCATGTTTTTGCCCTTCTCCCTTAAACAAGGGTACCACACTTGCTGCCTTTAAAGTCCTCCAACACTTCTGCACTAGGACGTAGTCTGTTGAAGATCTATTTCAGATGAGTCTGTAGACATAGCTAAGTAGATCAACAGATAAAACCCTTGCATCTGGTGCTAGAAACTTAGATGGCTGTGGATTCTCTTCCCATGTCAGTTAGTTGGGTTAATTTTTCAAAACTGACACTGCAGTGCACCATAGGAGAGGGTCTGCACTCTTTACTGTGATGTCTTTTGGATGAGACATTAAACTGATGTCCCATGTGCCTGAGTTGATAGTAGGGCAGGTGGATGTAAAAGATTCCATGGCACTTATCAAAAAGACAAGGAGAAGTTCTCTGGTGCCCAAATGAAATTTCCCATAATTTAATGTAAACAAAACATTTTTTGCCCCTTTCATTTAATTTAAGTCATTTTTTTCATATTTAAACTCCTTAATAATGGCAATAAGGCCATACATTCAATGTGATAATTAAGGTACAATATAACAATAGTGATCTGTATGTGTCTGGCCTACCTTTCAAGCATTTCAGGCTTGAATGTGACAAGACAACCACAACAACTAGTACTGCAGATATAAAGCAGAACAGATACTGTTCAGTATTTTAGGCCTGAATGAGATAAATATCATTGTGTTAATAATTATTAGTCTAAGGTCCATTCTTTGTATAGTCTTGGCTGTACTCTCATTGTTTAATATGATGTCATTGGCAGTTCCTCTGTCCAAAGATCATCATTTTACATTTATGTAAAATGAAATTCAGACTCTTTTGGTCTGTCTGCCTATACATTTTATCCATATAGTTTACTTCAAACCACAGAAGCAATAATACCCATATTTAGTGTCACATGCATACTTATAGACCAAGTGTTTAACTGTAATTAAAATGATACAAAACAAAGTTAAACAGCACTGCTCCCAAGATGGAACCCTGAAGAAAACACACACATTTATTGATGACTACTCTGATCTTTTACCATGTTACAGTACAGCTTCCCCTTAGCTAAATGTTTATATATTTGATAAAAGGATTTACTTCATTAGTTACTAACTGTTAATAATCACTATATGTGGCAGTGTATCGGAAGCCTTAGACATATCTAAGTGCCCCAAAATAGCTGCCACACCATTGTAAAGTATTTTCCTAGCTGTCTAACAGAAATCTGTAAGGTGTGTAAAGGCAGATCTGCTTAATATAAACCCTGCTGAGAAACACCTAACAGTCTGTTATACATTACACTTTTCAACAAGTGTATAATACAGTGTTGAGAACACTTTCTTACAATAGAAGTCAGACAAACAGGCCTGATGTTTTGTACTATATCAAAGCTTTCACCTTTAGTATACAGAGTACTTATTATTTTCAGTCCTTGGGGGACTTCTCCATCTTCTAGTAAAATATAGAAAAGTATACAGAGTGGTTCCACTAGTTCCGGTCCATACTACATGAAGATTTTGTTTTATACAATGCAGAAATAATAATTTATTGTGCTGCTGTTGGGCACCTACAATTCTCATGAATTATGTACACTTCTTTGTTGAAACTAATAAAGTCAATAGGATTAACAGTGACATATTCATTAAAATGTCTACCATTTCCTGTGTGTGCTTCACAGACATATTAATGTGAATAAGGGGCCAATTAAGTTTTCAGGTTTGACAATTTATATGCTTATAAAAGTCATTTTTTGTTGCCAGGTTTAGTATCCGAAGCATAGTCACATTAGTGATTTATAATCCCAGATAGTCCTTTTCGTTTCTCTGCATTTTTCATGAAGTAGATACTTGATGTAATGTGATCCTATCTCGCCTACATTCTCTACAGATGGGTTCGGAGCCGATCCTCGGCTCCGACTCGGCGCTATACTATAGAACGCAGTCTCTTATTGGCTGAGTTACCTCATATCCCAGGATGCACCACCACTACCTCCCCAGATCTCGTTTGCCGCTTTCCAGCATAGACGTGGTCTCGGACTTGGCTGAGCTAAGTACCTCTAGTTAGAAATCTTTTCTGTCAGATTTTTTCCTGAAATTCACCCAAAAGCTGTTTTAACAGCTATTGTTGTTGTACGTTTGTGATTCGATAATTTTTTGTGGTAAATTGTGTTTGTTTGTTGGGTAGGAAGGTTCCGTTTAAGTTAGAGGGGCCTAGCCCTACTTTAGGCGTTTGAGTTAGAGCCTAGTTGTTGTCATTGTTTTTCTTGTTAGTCTGTATTTGTTAACTGTCGAAACCATGTCTAAGGAACATAGACCCTCTGGTTTCAAAAAATGTGTCAAGTGTAGCTATAAGATGTCAATCACAGATGATCATTCCCTGTGTGTGTATTGTCTAGGTCCTAAACACCTGCAGGAGTCTTGTAGCGTTTGCCACGCTTTTTCCTCTCGAGTCCTCCAAGAGAGGAAAAACAAATTGATTTTAAAAGGGCTCATTGCCCCTTCGTTTGAGGAAGCCTTGTCCTCTTCTTCTTCCCCTTCTGGCAAGAAGAAAAAATCGTCGGCTCCGACCAGCCCGTCGGAACCGATAGCCAAAAAGTCTAGGCAGGCTTCTCCGTCGGCTCCACGGACTTTGGAGCCGAGGGTGGAACGGTCTGCCTCGATGCCTCCAGCCTCGACTCCCCTGACCTTGGAGTCGAGAGCTCGGACATCGAGAGGTGGGTCACCTTCATCGGCTCCACTGACTTCGGAGCCGATGAGGATTGCCCGCTCAGACACTTCCACTTCGGAGCCGAAGTCCACATCGGCTCCGAGGGAGATTGCAATAGTGGTGGAATCTCCCTCGGCGCCGATACGTCTCGAGCCTTTACGGAGCCGGTCCCCTACTCTTTCGGAGCCGGCGGAGAAGTCGACTCGGACCCGATCGGTCTCTTCACGTTCTTCAAGGATGTCCGATTCGGACGTAGACAGGGTGCTTCAGAAGCTCTTCCAGTCACCGGTCTTTGCTAAATTGATCTCGACTCCTGCCCAGTTGGCTTTGGAGCCGATCCCTTATCCTTCTACTACCATTCCTCCTCCGACAGCCTCGGCGCCGTTGGAGTCGGTGTTGGTGGACCCGGTCGAAGTTATCGAGTCGGCTCCGACTTTAACTTCAACTCCGTCCCTTGGGTCGGGGTTCGGTACATGAACTTCCTCAGTCGGCCCCGGGGGGGAGGCTTCGGATCCGACCCTTTCGGTTCCGAGCCTCTCTCTCGGTGCGTCGGCTGCGGGGGCTCCTGTTGCTGTTGTGGCCTCGGGGATAGCACCTTCCCAGGATTCTGGGGGTCCTGCCTTCGATGCCATGAGAAGTGCCTTAGCCAAATCCTCTTTGGCCACTTCGACCTTTCCACCACCACCCCCTTCCTTGGATGTGGTGACTGGCGTTTCTGGAGTCCCCCTGTCTCGTGACAGCGGAGCCCCTGGGTCTGAGGTTACCCCCATTGGTGGTTCCCTTCTTCCTGGAGGTTCCTCCGACACTCCTTCGGAGGAACCACCCAGGAAGAGACTGTGTAAGAGGAAGCACGTCGACTCCCCTGACGAGTCCCTCACATCAGATACGGACCTCGATGATGCGGAGGGGTCCCCAAAGTCGTCATCGGAAGATGTCTCCTTTGCTGACATTTTAGAAATCCTTAAACACCGAGGCGATTGGCAATCCAAACCCCCTTCCGCTGAGGAGTCGGTGTTCCTCAAGGCCTTCGGGGCTCAGCCCTCCGCCTCCTGGGTGTCTCCGCCCTTCGATGAGCTTCTGGATTTGATCTCTCGAAGGGCGTGGGAACACCCGGATTCTGTGGAACCGGTGCCAGCTCGTCCCAATAAGTTTCTTTCAGCACCCCCGGACAAGGAGTTCTTATCTAAGGGTGTGGCTGTAGATGCTATGGTGGTGGCATCTGCCACCCAACAAGATGTGGCAGAGGCTTCGACGTCCATCCATCCACCTAACAAAGAGTCTAGGAGCATGGATCGGTACGGCAAGCGTACCCTTACTTCAGCGGCCTTTACGTTAAGGTCTCTGAATTACTTGGCACACTTCACCAGACTACAGAGGGATCTGATCAAGGAGCTGTCGGATGCCCTCTCGGGTAACTTACCTGATCAGTTAACGCAGACAGTTAATTCTCAGTTGGCTACCCTATCCTCTTTATCTAATTCATCCATGAGGCTCATTTCCCATGCGGCCGAAGGGGCGAGTAGAGCGGCGGGAACAGGTGTTGCTCTTCGGAGACAAGCCTGGTTACGCCTGTGTCATTTTGCGGAGGCCTTTAAGTCTTCCTTTGCCGATGCCCCCTTTGATGGGTCCTCTTTGTTTGGACCCAAGATAAAGGACACTTTGACTCGCTGCGAGCAGGAGGGTAAGACCTTGGCTGCCGTAGGGGCCCGCTTTTCCACTCCCGTCAGGCCTTATCCCAAGGCCCGGAGGGGAGGGAAAATGTGGTTCCGTAAGTCTCAGAAGCCTTACTCGTCGCAGCAGAGCGATCCCCCTTCTAGAGGCAGAGGAGGGGGAAATTTTTCAGGGAGACGCCGTCCCAGAGGCGGCGGAGGCCCCCGCAACACTGGAGACTGCGAGTCCTTTCGTGGCTCCTCCTCCTTCCAGCATCCCTGAAGGAGTGCCCGACTGTGCAGCTCCGGAGCCAGTCGGGGGTCGTTTCTCGAAGCACCTAAAGGCCTGGGAAAATATTACTCAGGACCAATGGGTGCTTCGAATCATTGCCGGAGGTTACTCCATCCCCTTTGTTCAACCACCCCCACCAGTCCAAAGAATCCCGGACCCACCACCCAGTCAACGGGATCATGCAGCCGACGAAGTTTCAAAGCTGCTTCAAAAAGGAGTCATCCAACCTGTCCCCGCAGACCAGGCCGGATTAGGGACTTACTCAAGATTCTTTTTGGTGCCAAAAAAGACCGGGGACTTGAGACCCATTTTGGATCTCAGCAAACTGAACCGATTTGTAAAAAAGTCCAAATTCCGGATGGTCACTTTACAATCCATTCTCCCACTGTTGGAGAAAGGAGTTTGGATGTGCTCCATAGACCTCAAAGACGCCTACTATCACATTCTGATGGATCAGGCGTTGAGGAGACACTTACGCTTCAGCCTGGGAGACAGTCATTTTCAGTTCCGAGCGCTGCCCTTTGGTCTCACCACAGCCCCCAGGGTGTTTACCAAATGTTTGGCAGTCGCGACTGCTCACTTGAGAAGTCTAGGATTCCAGGTGTTTCCATACCTAGACGACTGGCTCCTAACTGCTGCCTCCAGGCATCTACTCTTGCAAAATTTAGCAGCCACGATAGCACTGGGCAAATCCTTAGGAATCACCTTCAGTTGGTCAAAATCTGTATTGCAACCATCTCAGCGTATTCTGTTCATCGGTGCAGAAATAGATTCAAGGCAGATGCGAGTCTATCTTCCTGCAGAAAGGATCACAACGCTTCAGTCCCAAGTCCGAACTCTGCTCCTCAGGCGTCGAGCTCCAGCAATAATGGTCCTGCAACTGTTGGGTTCCATGGCAGCCACCATTCTTCTGGTCCCCTTGGCAAGGTTGCACATGAGGATACTTCAGTGGCTCCTCTCAGTCCAGTGGTCTTATCAGGACCTTCCCCTCAGTCACCACATTCTGATCACGGACACGTGCAAACAGGATCTCCGTTGGTGGCTTATAACCCCCAACCTGAATCAAGGGCGACCCTTTGTCCCGCCACTCCCCTCTGCCACGCTGACTACAGACGCCTCCCAGACAGGGTGGGGGGGTCATTATCTGGACAGGTCAGTCCAAGGCACGTGGCACCCCGACGAGAGTCTTCTTCATATCAATATCCTGGAGATGACGGCGGTGCTTTTAGCGTTGCAAGCACTGCACGATCACCTCCCCCAGGGTACAATTGCCATTCAATCCGACAGCATGTCTTTAGTCTGGTACCTAAACAAACAAGGAGGAACCAGGTCCTATCCCCTTTGCAGAGAGGCCATGAGAGTATGGGATTGGGCGATTGCTACCAAGCGTTTTCTAATGGCAACGCACATTCCGGGGAAGTCCAATGTGTTAGCCGACAGACTGAGCAGAACTATTCTCTCCCCTCACGAGTGGTCCTTGAACAACAGAGTGACAACACAGATTTTCACAAGATGGGGAGTCCCCTGTTGCGATCTCTTTGCAAACCCCTTCAATGCGAAGTGTCATCACTTCTTCACTCTGACCCCAGTTTCGGGGCGGATTCCCAAGGACGCTCTTGTCCACGATTGGCCCTCCGGTCTGCTATACGCCTTTCCACCGGTTCCCCTTCTCCCCAAGGTGATTCAGAAGGCGATTCGCTTGAAAAGCAAGATGATATTAATCGCCCCATACTGGCCTCGACAAATCTGGTTCCCCTTTCTTCACAGATATGCATTGGAGGGTCCTTGGTTCCTTCCTGGACCAAGTTCCGGACCTTTTGACTCATCAGTCAGGACAACTCCATCAGTCCCTCCATTCGTTGAAGTTGACAGCCTGGCTACTCCTCTTCCAACCATAATTAGGACCCACTCTTTGGCTCCTGAAGTCATACACATTTTGTCTTCAGCCCACAAGACTTCTACAAAGAAAATATATAGCAGTAAATGGAAGAGATTTGCTATTTGGGCCCAGCTCCGAGGAT
This sequence comes from Protopterus annectens, assembly GCF_019279795.1. Classification (NCBI taxonomy): domain Eukaryota; kingdom Metazoa; phylum Chordata; order Ceratodontiformes; family Protopteridae; genus Protopterus; species Protopterus annectens. Next base: position 326,065,167 of record NC_056728.1, read on the forward strand.
TAGACCCAATGACAGCCTCGGTATCAGAAGTACTCAAATTTTTAGCCTCCCTGTTCCAGCAAGGCTGCTCAGTATCTACCATTAAGGTACAATTGGCGGCTATTTCTAATTTTCATGAAAATGTGCAACCTCCCTTAATGAGCAACAAGCTTTGTAAAGCCTTTATTAAAGGAGCTTGGCTTTTACGACCCCCCATTTCGCAACCTGCACCTCCGTGGGATCTGAATGTGGTATTAGGTGCCTTAACCTCGCCACCCTTTGAGCCGGCAGCAACCTGTGATCTCAAATTCCTTTCTTGGAAAACTGCACTTCTAGTTGCTATTACTTCAGCAAGACGGGTTTCAGAGCTTCAGGCTCTATGTGTTAAACCACCTTACCTGGTATTCCACAAGGATAGAGTATCTCTTAGGACAAACCCATCCTTTATACCAAAGGTTTGTTCTAGTTTCTGTCTACAGCAATCGATGGAGCTACCGGTCTTCTTTCCCAAATATTCCAATAGAGCTGAATACACTTTTCACTGCTTAGATGTGCACAGGCAATTGCGCTTCTATTTGGATAGGACACACAAAGCACGGAAATCAGATCAACTGTTTGTGTCCTTTTCAGATAACAGATTAGGCAAAGCCATCACTAAAGTCACTAGTGCCAAGTGGATCAGGGACTGCATCACTCACGTTTATCTCATCTCAAACAAGGAGCTCATAGCTCCCGTAAAAGCTCATTCCACTAGAGCTATGGCCACTTCGGCAGCCTTTCATTCCAAGCTCTCTATTAGCGACATTTGTGCGGCTGCCACATGGACATCTTCACACACCTTTGTTTCTCACTACAAATTAGATGTGGCATCCAGGGGTCGAGCTTCCTTCGGTTCCACAGTACTCAGGAGTGTTTTCCAATGAGCCACCCGGGAATTAGGTGCTAGGGACGCTGTCCCATCTGTAGAGAATGTAGGTGAGATAGGATCACATTACATCTTTTAGTTATGTACTTACCATAACTTTAGATGTATGGGATCCATCTCGCCTACATTCCTAATAACCCACCCTCCATTCCCTGCCTTGTAGACCAGGAGAGACCGGACGGTCCGAAACTGTTTTCTTTCCTCTCTTGAAAGACCTGAGTATGTTATGACAATAGTATGTCTCTGTGGATATGAGTGCGAACAAACGAGATCTGGGGAGGTAGTGGTGGTGCATCCTGGGATATGAGGTAACTCAGCCAATAAGAGACTGCGTTCTATAGTATAGCGCCGAGTCGGAGCCGAGGATCGGCTCCGAACCCATCTGTAGAGAATGTAGGCGAGATGGATCCCATACATCTAAAGTTATGGTAAGTACATAACTAAAAGTTTCCCTTTATGGGAACATTGTTACAGACCAGAAATTTGCATTCTTTCCTTAAAAATTTATTCAAGCCTCCTGTTCCACCAAAGAGACAACCTTTGATATGACCTTTTGTTTCTCTTTATTCTAACACACTTAATTTAACTGCTTGAGCCATACATTTGTAAATATTTTCTACTTCCCAGATGGAGTGCAGGAAGACAGAGAACAGAGAAAAAAAGTACAACAAAATAAGAAGGGATGAACGAGACAAAAATAATTGCTTGCTCCCTAGAAATTTAATCTCCATCTTCATGGAGAGAACCACTCTTATTGATATTCAGTACACCATATAAATAACATTAAAACCCATTTTCCTTAGTGCTGTGCTGTGTTTCTTCTGGGGTGGCCTCTTCTTTCTCTTTCATTACAGACTGTGATGGGGCAGACCAAATTTCATGGGGTTTTCTTCATTCAGAAGCTACTAGAAATGCTCTGTCTTCCATTTGCCTTTGATGTCCTCTGAACTGATGAGCAGATTGTTACTGGCATCTCTTATGAATGATGTTTCATAACCATCTGATAGAGTTTCTTTGTGCCGTATGCTGAGTCACTTTCCAGAAGCTGGAAGAGTTGATCCGATACCTTGTTCTTTGCCATTGTGACTGCTCCCTTGACCTCTTTGTTACCAGCCAGTATTATTTTTATAAACATATATAACTATGTGTGTATATATATATATATATATATATACATATATATATATGTGTGTGTGTGTGTGTGTGTGTGTGTGTGTGTGTGTGTGTATAATATATATATATATATATATATATATATATATATATATATATATATATTGGTTTGCCATCTAGCATTTTGTGCACAGAAACCATACTAACATCTTGTTGGCATGGAGTTTGTGGTGCTAGACTGCAATGGGCTTCTCTCTTTTCATGTAAATTAATACAGAAATTTGTATGCTTTGCCATCAGTGTTTGCGTTGTCACTTAATGCGAAATCTCCTGAGCTGCAAATGAGTTGCAAATGAAGCTTCTCTACTTCTGTACGCTCTAGTTCTATGCAACAAGAAAGTGCTTTGTCGTCTAACTGAAGCTTTCACCTAATTATTGCCACCAAATTAACACGCTCTTTTTGGGTTCCTGCCATAATTACTAATTTGTTATATATTCAAGTTTGATTTTAGCACCAAATTGAGCTACAGTATGGGTAGTAATGCTGCAGGGTCATTTGTTTGTGTAGAAGTATAAAATGAAATAATTTCCATAATTGTTACTATAATGAGTCAACTGTCACTGTGGCAGCTGCCAGCTACATTTGTTGTAAGCTCTTCCTCTGTTTCTATCCCTTCCACCTAGTTTTCGAAACTATGTTATATCTAATAGATTAATTCATTAATAATTCAGCCATAATTCACTGATTTCTCTTCTAATGGAGCTTGTCTGAGGCCTGTCATCTTTAATATATTAACAAGAGTAACACAAGGTCAGCTTACTATTAATAAAGCTACTTTCAGATTACTTAATATGTTACACTTCCACACTAAATAAGATCCTTGCTTCCAAAAGAGGATATGTAGCTAGCCAGTCCATGTTTGAATAAATTGACGAATAAATCCATGGTGTTTTGTGTATGTGAAACCACCAAATGTGTCTAAGTGTTCTCAATGAGGCTGCATTGTAAGGGATGACCCAAATCTACTTAGATGTAATGATATTAGACTAGTTTATCATTGTGGCACACTTACATTACAATTATTATTATTATTATTATTATTATCATAAGCATCTTCATTATTATCATCATTATTATTATTAATGCATTATATCTTCACAATAATATCCTATAATATCATTAACAATGACCATTTCACTCTGGTTGCCCCTTTGTAAATAAACAAATAGCATAACAATATTCAGTACTGCTAACTTAAATAAACTGAGTGATGTGATAGGATTCATAGTAGTTTCAAGGCAATTTAGTTTCATGACCATTGTTGTATTGCCAAAGCCCACCCTCAGACGATACTGCTTTTCTATTGGAGGTCTAGTGCAGCTAGTCCCAAGGCAGATTTGAGGGTAACCTTCCAGTCACCCATGTTCAGTTTGAAGGATGATAATGTTTCACACTGCTTAACCTGCAGGGGTCAGCATATTCCACAGATGAGAGAGATGCCATATAATGTGTTCTGCTTAGATCCAGATAATAAATGCTTATTCCACAGATGGGAGAGATGTCATCTAATGTGTTCTGTTTAGATCTAGATGATACATCCTTGGCTATTAGTTGTACTAAGTAGAAGAAGCTTCTGACTAGAGTTGCCACTTGATGATCAAAGGAAAGGGAACTGCCAAACCACATACTCAGGTCAATGACAGCATTTCCATTTAGTAGTGCAACTTTTGTCTATATTATATGTTTAGGGTAGGGGGTGTTAACCAAATGAAATGGAAATGATACTGCTCTTTTACATGTTTAATTTGAGCTCATTTCAGTACAGCAAGTATTAACCAGGGTAAGTTCTTTCTGACAGGTACATGTATCAAAGAGGGTCTTGATAATGATGCCCAGTTTGCAATCAACTGCAAAACTAGTAAGCTAGAGGTCCTTCCTCCATTTGAAAATCAGGGAAGTAAATGCTGAAAACAATAGGTCCCATTTCAGAGTCCTGAGGAGATCTGCTAGATACCTGTGTACTTTTAGATGATACCCCCTGCCACACAGTCTTACATGGACTGTGTATTTTAGCTAGTTTGCTGTCCAGCTTACCACATATGAATCTGCATTTAAAGCATAATTCAGATTACTTACAATGCATACATGGGATACAGTATTAAACACTTTGATTAAGTCAAGATACTTTGGTTGAACAGCATTGTCACTGTCAACAGCTTGTGTGAAGTTCTTAAAGAAATGAACTAGATTTCATAGGCAGCATCCCTCTTTGATGAAGCCTTGAGGGTCTAGCCTAATGATCTTTTTGGTAACATAATTAATGAGCTCAGTTATGATTCAATGCTTAGCCTTCAACATCAACATTGTAAGGCTGATAGGAGCAATAATTACCGGTGTCCATGGTATGGACAGCATTGTGGAAGGACATCAGCACTGCAGAACACCATTATTTGGAAATAAATCCTGTGTGTTAGGTTAAGCACATGTTCGATACTGTTTGTAAAAATTATCTGATAGTTATCATAGTGGATTAAGGCTCCAATTTGTTAATGAGATGCTTTGTGTAACCAACTGGTAGAGGGTTTGATTCTTTGCACTTACAGTTGCCTACTTGGTGACTCTGAATAAGTCAGTTAACCAGACAGTCTTTCTGAGTTGCCCTTAAAATGGACACTTCTGTCCAATGGACTTGATCAGGTAACAAATGTATAAAATCAAAACATCCAGATATGTTGCTGTGTCCCATGGAGGAAATACCTTTGGTCTTTGATAGCACTTTCAGGATGTGTTTCTTGGTGATAATAGGGTTCTAAGAGATTATTGGATATGTGAAGTTAGGACAGATGTTTCTGGAGTGATGTTTGCACTAAATTTGTTTACTACTCGATTGGTAATTTCAGCGGAGTAGTCTGCACTTTTAATGTGAAAAGACTGTGCAGATTAATATGTTACATGGCTTCTAGTTAGTCACTAGAGGCCAACCATGGACTAAAAAAAATCTAAATGTAAATGGCCTTCCATGGACAAAGTATTTTATTTCTGACAGTTTCAAAAAGGAAATGATTTACAATTAAAAGTGTCTTAAATGAGCCAAGCAACAGGTCACCAAATTTCAAATACCTTATCAGAATTATATTTTGCAAGCTAAAGTTTTATTGCTGATTTGTAGCAGGTCATATAACTATTCCAACATACAGTGTTACAGTGGCTTTAAAACTACCAGCAGCTGAAATTTTCCTTTAAAACTCATTATAATATATATGTTCTTTAACTTCTTGGGAATGGGACCCTAGTCTATTATCCTAATAGACTAATGTATCGATATTAGTGAATAAGATCATCATCATCATCATCTCCCTTTTATTTTCCATTTTTCTACATGGGGTCAAGGTGTTATGTCAACCATATCCATCTTTTGATTCAGTGCCACACTCCTGCCTTCTTCGGCACTCATGCCTGACTGTCACAGATCTTCTCTCACACAATCCATCCATCTCTTTGCTAGATATCCTCATTTCCTCTTGACTTCTTCCTGTCTGGCCCAAATCTTCCTCACCAGATTGTTTTCTGCTTTTCTACACAGGTGCCTGGACCACTGCAATCTGTTTTCTTTGACCTTTTCTACAATTGGAGCTACTTTCGCTTTTGATCTTATGTCCTCATCTCTTTGTCTGTCTACAGTGTGCATTCTACCATCCTTCCCAGGCACTTCTTCTCCATCCCCTCTAACTTCCTCATCTGCTCTGCATTCACTGCCCAGGTTTCTGTACCATACAGCAGTACTGGTCACATCACTGTTTTGTACACCTTACTTTTCTGCTTCTTTGGCATTCTTCTGTCATACAGTACATCTGACACTCTATGCCAGTCGACTGCAGCTCCTCTGACTCTAGCTTTGACCTCTTCATTCAGTCTTCTCTTCTTCTCAACAATCCCTCCAAGAGACTTGAAACTGTTAACCTGTTCCACTATCCTCTCTTCTATCTCAGTTCTTAACTTCTGATTTTCCCCATTTTCTGCCAATACCACTGTCTTATCTGTACTCATTTTCATCCCACATGCATTCAGTTTTTCACTCCATCCCCCTATCCTTTGCTTGTATTCTTGATCTGCATACATGTCCCCTCTAACCTGTTTGCTAATGCAGTCCATCAGCAGTATGAACAGCAGTGGGCTCAGAGACAAACCGTGATGCACATCCATTCCCACTAAGACCCCTCTGTGAGACCAAACAATGTTCGTACTTGAGTCATGCTAATTCTACCAATGTTTCCAGGACTTCAAACAACCACAGGACTGCCCAAATTAGCTTTCTTGGGACCTTGTTATATATATTTCTCCAAGTCTAGGAATGACCAGTTGGACTCTTGCCTCATCTCCATCTTCTTCTCAAATATCTGTCTCACTGCAAACATTAGTTCAGTTGTTCTACATCTTTATCTGAATCTGAAATGCTCATCTGCCATCTTACTTTCTACTGTTCTACTTATTCATTTATCAGTCACCCTCTCCAGCACTGTCATGCAATGTGACAGGAGTTCAGTATCTCTGTACTTCCCACAATTTTGAATTTCCCATTTGTTTTTGAACACTGCACTAGTATGATTATTTTCAGTTCATCTGGGATATGCCTTTCTCTCCATATTGCTTTGAGTAGCCTCAGGAGCAATATCTCCCTTATCTCACTCAACATCTTTATCATATCTGCTGTGACCTCATCTGAGCCTGCTACTTTCCCTGACTTCATTTTCCTTAGTGCTGTTCTTACTTCTTCTGTGGTGGGCTCCTCCTCTTCTCTCACTGTAGGTTGTGCCTGGGGCAGTACAGCTTCTGCAAGTTTTTCTTCATTCAGAAGCTTCTGGAAGTACTTCTTCCATCTGCCTTTGATGTCCTGTGGACTTGTGAGCAAGTTGTTGCTGGCATTTCTTATGAAGCATGTCAGAATATATTTTTTATCCTTCTGTCTTTGATTTAGCAACTTGCTATAGTTTCTTTGTGCCATCTACTTATTCACTTTTCAGAAGCTGGTACAATGCTTCTGATGCCTTGTTTTTTTACTATTGCAACTCCTTTCTTAGCCTCTTTGTTAGCCAACCAGTATTCCGTCCTAGCCTGGTCCATCTTTTCTATCTCCCACATTTTCCTGCACTCCTTTCTTTTGATGACGTCCTAGACTTCTGCATCCCACCACCAGCTTTCCTTATGTACCTTATTTCCCTACCTGGCTCAGCTGCTTCTTCAGCTCTACCTACTTCCTCTTCATTAGCTGGATGTACTTTAATAAATAAATAAATAAACAGTCATATGAAATTACAATGATTAGTCAGATTACATAAGTCAGTCTCTTACCAGGAATATAAACAGCAAAATGACACTCCTTGGTGATATTGTATAACCCAGTATCTTACCAGGAATCTGAACGGCAGTATAGTTGGCCAGAAAACATTAGTCACTATTGTCATGCAATTCCTCCACTGGCACAAAGACACTTCACTACAGACAACAAAACGTGGCTACATGCACAATCCTAGCTGTTCACATAGCGACATACTTCAATATAGAAAATCCAAGTAGCAAAAGAGTTAAATCATTAAAACAAACAAACAAAAAATAAATAAAGAGAGACACACACACACACACACACACACACACACACACACACACACACACACACACACACTCAGTTCACTAATGTTGTACTATGCCAAAAATCAACTAGACTGATGGACATAAAACCACACTTCTGCCCATAAAAAGCATGCAGGACAGATGCTAGTGAAGTATAAGAAAGCGACCTCTCACATAAAGACTTTCTTTAAACACAGGAGATCCCAGTAAGGTACATGTGAGAAACCATACAAAAGTGTGAAAAAAGTAAAAAAGAACCACTCACTGCACTAACACGTAACACTGAGCTGTGCAGTACCCAGCTAGGACTCTCTAAAACTTCTGCTCTTCTGCCTGCCAAGCATTTCTGTGAAATACAAGTAAAGCTTAATAGCAAAAGTCACACTCACCAAGTGGTAACATAGCTTCTTAGAGATAGTCACTACAGTAGAGAGGTGATTATCCAAACGTTGATCATTCAAAAAGTCAGTTATCCGAACCAGCCTTCCAAGGTTTTTGAGTAGGAAAAATCATAAAGTCTGAATATGTAAGCATTATATGTATTTGCTTGAGCATGTGTTTTGAGCTTGTAGCCAGCCTGTGTGTGAAAAATATTCTTTATTGTCCACTGGAATCACCGAATGGTTGAAAAGTGTATTCCTGTATGCAAAAAAATCAAGATTTTAGAAGTTTTTTATCCAGTTCAATTATATGTTTGATTATCCGAACAGCTAGATTATATCAACTACCCTAGGTCCCAATTAGTTTGGATAATCAATTCTCTACTGTATGTTGATCTAGCTTTCAAAATCCTTGATTTTGGCTCTTATTTTTGCCCTGTCTCTTGTAAAATGTTTAACTTTTGTTATACCCCTGAGGATTATAGTCAATAATGCCAGACAGAGTTTCATAATTCATATTTTTCAGAAAATGAATGTAGATGTAAAACCAGTTGTTCTATTAACTATCTAAGTGAGAGTAATATTTATAAATCATCACTATAACTGTACTCAGTATTGTACAGATTGCTCAGGGATAATCTGTGTCTTGCCTACAAGGCAATCTCAGACCCTGCCTACAAGAGATGCTCCATATCCATAAGTCTAACTCCTCATGCAATACCCACTCAAAAGGCCTGAATCCAATATGCAACATCAACAAAACCTGCTGGAGAGACAGGTTTGTCTCCCAGAGGCTGTCCTGTCTCTGGAATAGACTTCCCATACATGTCAAACAGAGCACCTTGCTGACCCTCTTCAAGCACAGCCTTAATGAGTGGCTGAGAAACCATAAATTTGTCCCAAGGGTTCCATCTGTGCCCCTCATTGACAGGGGTGACAGTTGCTGACTGAGGTTTCTTTTTGAGAATAAACTATTGGCTAGGCTTGTAAGAGTCCCAGGGCCATTAGCCTAGTTACCTCCTATGATCCTATAATCCTTGATAGTGGACTTCTGTTCCCCTATTATTTTGAGCAAAGAAGCTAAGTGACATCATATGTAGGCAGTACTTCATTTGGTGGAAACAAGGATGATAAATGATGTGCATTGCTTTAGGAAGCTGATACATTAAATAACTGACCATCTACTTGGATTTCCTCAGGGAGGTGTGTGCTACTTCTTCCCTGAGGCATGTACAGGTCATAGTTGGGTAGCTGTCAAAACAATTTGGTAAGATTTGAATGTATTTGGTCACTGCATCCTATATAAATATATGTACGTAATAAGGAGAGGTTGTGAGTATGAGGATAGAGATGAGAAGTGAAGCAGAAGCAATTACAATGCAGCACAAATTATGTTATGACAATTTTTGCTTATTCCCATCATGTTCACTAAAACAAAAAATAGTGGCATTACCTTATGTCATCGTTACATGCCCTAATGCTAATTTAAATGACAAGCAAACTGGCAAATCTTGGTGACATTCTCCTTTGAAAAATGCTATATCTTTCATAAAAATGCCTTGTGCTAGGCTAATGAAGGGGACATGGCTATGATGTGTGCTAGAGATTAAGAGTGCATTTCATTCATTAGAGTGTAATAAAACATAAAATCAAAAGAAAAAGACAGAGTACAACATAAACTAAGCACTTGGGTCTGAACTATGGAGAAGGGAGGTGGAGTGAGGTCTACAATCTAATTCTTGGTATCTAAAACATAGCAGCTTTCAGAAAAGTTGAGGTTTACTTACAGATACAATGTCCCAGGGATATGACAGGTAAAAGAGGGGCAGAAGTTGAGGTTTACTTACAAATACAATGCCCCAGGGATATGACATGTAAAGGAGTGGCAGAAGTTGAGGTTTACTTACAGATACGATGTCCCAGGGATATGACATGTAAAAGAGTGGCATAAGATCATGTGGGTGGTTATATGTGCAAATAGTTGCCAGAGACTTGTCAGCTATGCAGGAGGTGAGGGATTAGTTTTTTTAAGAACATAATGTCCCCAGGGTCAAAGTGAGAAACTGTTTATTTGTAAAAAGAGTGTAGTATGGCCTGATAAAGAACTGAAGGTGATCATGTGACAAATGAGAAGGTTGAAAATAGGCTACTTTGTTATTCTCTTTAAGCCGTAGTACATTTTATTTATTTATTTATTTTTAGAAATCGCTATAAACATTTTCTAACTTAGCTGATTGAGACACAGTTGGAAACTCTACTGTTTCACCAGAGATAAATGTTAATTTATTAACTTGGTGCTGTGCAGCACAACTCTTTGAAGAAACAGAGAACATAGTGGTAATCAGTGTTATGATATGAGATAATTTGTGAATCTTAGTGTAAGTCAGTATCTGTGTATCCAACATTGCCTAAAGTACCAAACTACTGAAAAAATGTCACTAGCCAAACTTCAGAGACTGACGGTTTATTTTAAATGTTAAAATAAAAGCACGTTTTTTGTCCCACCTAAATGTGGGACTTCTTCAGAAACACAACACTTTAAAATTTCTAAGACTTCTACTTATACATCCTTACTTATTTTGCGCCAAAAATTTGAATACCATTGTTCTTGAAAATTTTAAAGGGACATACCTTAATAACAATACTTTTCATAATTCAAAGACTTGTTCCCAGACTATATTAACCTCATTCTTCCACATGATACTTGCAACATACATTGTGAAAATTCTAATATTTATATATGTATATGTATATCTTATCATGTCTTTTATTGACAATGCAGCTTTTCTTTAAAATACACCTCTCCTTCATGCAGTTTCTTAGGTTATAACCTAAATTAGACGTAGACTTAAAAATGAATGATACCTAATTCCATCATACAGGCTGTCAGGCCATAAACGGTCGTATTGACCTGTACAGTAAGATGATCTTATAAATCTTCTGCCATTGTTCCAAATTTAATTTAATGTGACAGGAATATTTTGATGAAGCTATATAATTTACTAATGTAAAAAACTCATCATTAAATATTACTAAATCCTATGTAAAACACGCTGTCATACCTTACTTCATACAAACAACCGCTGTTGTACTTACTTCCTAATTTTCTCTACTCTTTCTATTTATATTTTTACTTAAATTTAATATTTGTTACATCCATTTCCTACCCATTGTGTATTATTTACATTATTATATTAAAACCATATATATGTGTGTTAAAAAATTAAAAGATATATGAATCTATCCATAAAATATTAAAGATACTATTTTTTAAAAAACTTTTTATAAACCAATGTTTGTCTTTAAAAATATACTTATTTAGTTCTTTGATTTTTTTGATTTTTTTGAAATTATAATATTCCCAGGTACTGCCATAATCAGAACTAAGTGTTCTTCTTACTATTTTATCTTTCTAAACATTTCAATTTTAGAATACACATGATAGAACATTTATCATTTAGCCCCGGATACATATGTGCATTTAATCTAATTTGCCAATATAGTTCCATTTTTTCTAACAGTAACCCATAGGGTCCACCTCTCTCATCTTGTAAGATCTGATGAATGATTTTAAATCTAAATCTATGGTCGGGATAGGCCAGCGTATGTCCGGCTAATGCATTATCCTCCTTTTTCTGAGCTATACTTCTTAAGTGTTCAGATATTCTATCCCTGAACCTCCGCTCTGTTTTTCCTATATAAAAGGAAGGGCATGGTTGGCAATTTGCCACATATACTACCCCCCTGGGTATTACAATTAAATTTCCCTTTCAAATTAATCTAAAAGCCATTAATCTTCACATTACTACCCACGTCTATGATGTAGCAATAAGGGCACGATCCACATTGCGACATGCCTACACTTCTCTGTATGGTGGTCCTCTGTCTTTGGAACATCATTTTAAAACTAATGCCTTTCCTCCACTTTTGGGCATAAAATTAAATTTTGGACCTAACGTTACATCTTCATTCAGCAGTGACGAATTCTTAATAATGATTTCCTTAATTTGAGCATAATCTGAAGAAAAACTCATAATACATTCCAATTTAAAATCATTTGATTCATTATAAATTGTATCAGTATTTGTTACCGAGTGAAACCTAAAGCTATCTTGGTTTATCTGCATATCTGATTGTGACCTAAGAATTGGCTCATAAACACCAATCATTCTTTTTGATGCTACTTCTTGCATGAGTTCTTCTATCATTATAAGTGGATAAGCCCTATTCAAAAACATTTGCTTTAAGACCAAACATTCCTCTTTAAATTTCTCATTTGTCGTGATCATTCCTGCTGCCCTTACCAATTGACCTTTTAATACCGATCGTTTTTGGTGTAATGGATGGGCACTTGTGAAATGCAAAAATTTGTTGGAATATGTTGGTTTCCTATGTAATGCAGCTTCATAACACTTGCCTAATACATTTTTTGTTAAATTTACATCTAAAAAGACTATAGATGTAGTTTCAAATGAATGGATGAATCTCAGAAAATCTGTTGTATTATTCATCATGGCTACCAATTGAGTGGCTATTTGTGCTGACCCCTCGATGACCAAAAATATGTCATCTATGTATCTCCCATAATATCTAGTTACATCTTTAAAGTTGTCATTGCAAAAGATGTACATAGTTTCCCAATAAGACAGAACTAAATTTGCGTAACTAGAGCCACACGGAGAGCCCATTGCCACTCCTTTTTTCTGTATATAAAACTGCTTGTCAAAGAATATGAAATTGTAAGATATAATAATATCCAAAATTTCTTGTACTAAAGACATTTCAGCTTCAGGAGTATTTTTCTGTTGCATTCTTACTATCACCCATTCTATTCCATGTTGTTGAGGAATGCAGGTGTATAACTCGCTTACATCTATTGTCAAAAAATTGTAATGTTCATTGAAAGGGAGATTATTCAAACTATTCAAAAATGCCCAAGAGTCCTTTAAAATCCAATGTTCATCTGATACATATGTTTTCAATATCGAATCTACAAATTTAGCACATGCATACGTTGACGAATTCCTTCCATCCACTATTGGTCTGAGGGGGGGATTTTCAAGATTTTTATGGATTTTAGGAACTCCAAACATATATGGTACTCTAGGGGCCAATATCATTAGATAATTGAACGCATGTAAATCTATTCTAGCTTCAATGAAGAGCTCATTAAGGAAACTTAATAAATTGATTAGTTTTATTATATTCATTCAGTGAAGCTAGAAGATACGTCTCTCCCTCTAGTATGTTCCTAATACGACTCTCATAGTCTATCAAATCCATAAAAAACAAACCTCCCCCTTTATCTGGATTCATGATCCTAATGTTAGCAGATAATAAGCAATCAAGGTCTGCCCTTTCTTCTTGATTTAAGTTGTGAATAAAGTTAGACCTATTTTTACTTAATTTTCTTAAGTCTAACTCACAAAATTTTTCAAAAGTGCAAAGTGCATTATGCAACGGTGGGTTGTAACTACTTGCCACTTTAAACTCAACATTACTCATTGGTTGGTTCCCTAATAGGTATTTCAAATTCAGTTTCCGTACAAAAAGTTTCAAGTCACATATAAACTCTGCTAACTTTATTTTACAAGATGGAACGAAAGTCAATCCTTTTGAAAGAATGTCTGCGAGTTGTTCTGAAACAAAAAAGGATGAGTAATTATATATTGTAAAAGCACCCTTTCTGTTTGTAATAAGTTTAGGCAGCTCATCATCATTAATGTCTATGTTCATCTCCTGTTGTTTCGATTTTTCATTCTGTTCCATTGTTTCCTTTGATTCCTCTTCTGAAAACCCTGATTGTTCTGCTGATTTGTGGCAGACCTTCCCCCATTATTATTAGCAGTTACCATGTCGTTGTTATTACGTTCCCTTATTCTCTCACTTCTCCTCAACTGCTCACTGTCCATTTCTTCATTGACTGATTGCTGTGGGGGAGTCGATGCTTGTGTCATATTCATACATATATCATTATTACCCATATTTGTTTGACCATTATGATCTAATGAAACATATGGATTATTAGGCCTTGTCTGTGAAGGTGGGGGTGGGGGTTATGCTGTATTTTTAGTGTCTTGTATACGATCCCTTTCCAATTTTTTGCATAAAGTACCCATACTTAAAGTGAGGCATATCACCTGTCAAATTAAAATGTGTACTCTGCAATTATAAAAAGTAAACAACAGAAAGCAAAATCTTATCAGGGCCTATTGCTCTGCTTCTTTCTGAAAACATTAAAAATAAAAAAGTCACATTTTAGACAATAAAACGCTTTTTTAAAATACATAATACTTGTTAAAAAATTTTCATCTCATGCCATGTAATATGCCATGAGATATATGCAAGAACGTTATTAATGAAAAATCAAAAATAACAAAAATACACTGTAGAATAATAAATGAACTACAGATAGCAGAAAGAAAACAAATGGAAACTACATTTAGTGCAGCTTACCCCGTATAGTGTATAAATATGTATGAGGACTTAGGTTACACCGACAAGTGCACCTCTTGTTGTATAAGTTCTACTTTGTAATGATTTGAAACAAGTGATGAATGGGGTTTAGCCTGTGTCTCAAATGTTGTTACACTTAGTGTCTTTTACAAGATATTCTAGTGATTTATTTTTATGAATATAGGAAAAATATTTAGTATTATGGTTACTGGGAGCACGCCATTCTATGATGTAGGATCAGTCTTAAAGAAGGCTTTTCAGACATAGCTAAAGAGTATTGCATGCTTCAGAAGGACATCCTCTTGGTATGATAGTGAACATGTATTACATTATTAATGAAACAGAGTATTAGTAGGGGGCAACATTTATTCTTGAGAAGTTTGAGGGTTACTGTGTTAAGCTGGACAGTAGCTCTTGCAGTCTGGGCAACCAGTTGGCCTTTTCTATGATCATTTATGATACTCCTTGTTATTCAAAATATGTATAAACCATAAGATGTTATTTTCAGCAGATTGAATGATTGTAGTGGTTTGAGGGCAGAGAGACAATGTGTAATGCATAGAAAGCCTTTGGAATAAGACATCAATTGCTGTGACACACACTAGTTCATTTTAAAGCAAATAAGCAAGTTTCTGAGATATGTCTAGTTAATTTAAAACTTTGCAAGTTGCTTTGTGTGCGAAGAGAAAGATGAAGTACCATTCTTATGTATGTACATTTGTTTTGCAGAAATAGGGAATGAGGTTTCATGTGGATCTTTAATAAATAAATCCTGTGCTAATGAGGGTGATTATCTGGTCCCAAGTACCATTACTGTAGTTTTGAGGGCAGTAATAGTAACCTACTTGTTATGATTACTATTTTCCATTCTTTCTGCAATACACAGTGTTACATGCAAATATACAATGTGGGACTGGCATATTATGATACACTGTCCACACCAGGTGATATTAGCAGAAGTACAGTACTCCATGAAGCTGGGTGGGATTCTGAGACAGTACTGCTTTCAAGTGGCTACATGAAAGAAGCTCAGTCACTCAGAGGAAAGCATAGGGATCATCATAACTTCACACTAGGGTATGACTCATATAGCATATGTGGCTTAAGTCTGAAGGCAAGACCACTGATGTACAAAAAGATACCCTCCATCCCTTTATAAAAACTATCCCCTTCTAGACAACAAACCTTTCTACCTATCCTCCCTAATTTCTTTCCTACCTCAATCTACACTTTACATTTCAATGTCTTTATGACATTCTTATTTTATCTATCTCCTTCAAATCCTCTTCACCACTCTTATGACCAGGTTCTATGTCAGTATATACTTTAGTATTCTTACCCTCACTATACTTCATTCATCAGGTATACAATGAGTCAGTCTCTCTCTGTCTCTCTCTAGTTCTCTGTTCTAGCTTTAACTACTATCTGCCTACCAAGTAATGTTTTATACTCCTTACGTCAATTTTATTTATTCATAACATCTATACTGTAACCCTCATTATCCATGTCTTATAACTCACATCTGTTTGCTTGTTACATATATTGCACATGAACTGTTTGCTCACATGTTGTATATATTTTTACTATTTTTTACTAAAGTATTGTTTTGCCATGTGTATTTCAACGAGTTGGTGGCTTTTTTGGAACATTGCACATGGACTGTTTGCATACTAAATGTTTTATACTTTAATATCATTTATAATGTCACTACATAAGAAATACCTGTTTTATCTTACATACCCCCGGATTTACTAATCTTCCGTGTAAGAATAGATTAGTCTTACACGGAAGCACCAGTGTAAGAGTATGATGGCAGCGCGTCATGCATATTAATGAGGGCACGCTGCCTCAACTCTAAAGCTTACACGGAGCGTGGATGAGTGTAGGGGCGTGTCGGACTGCCGAGCAGTCCAAAAATCCACGCCCCTGCAATGAAGAAATGCCGCAACTTCCCGTTACATGAGTGAGTCCGCTCACATGTGTACAATGTAACACTACACTCCCCATATGTTAAACAACTTACAAAATTAAAAATAAAAATATTTTTTTTTCTTCCTATATAGCTGCCCGTAGTTGCATGGGTTTGTGCGGGTTTGCCCATTGCTTAGCTACAGTTAGCAGCTTAGACACCAGAAGAGGATAATAAGAAAAATATATGCTAATTAAGCAACATAGTGATAGCGTAGTAGTAAGAGCCTTCGCACAAAAAGGAGGCATTCCCAGTTCGAGTCCTACTACTGCACGTTCCGTTTTCTGTGGGAAATCTGTATACAAAAATATTTCCTCACATTTTTTATGTATAAGTTTTGCAAAAAGTATTGAAATGTTAAATGTAGTAGTGAACGAATTTTATATATATATATATATATATATATATATATATATATATATATAAAGGTGAAATGGTTATGCATTCTGAGGCATGAGTACCCTATTTTAAGCAATATAAAGCACTGCTAAGCACATTTTACCAGTTTTGAGCATATTTAAATACAATAACACATAGCTGCACACCTTGCTAACCAGCGCAACCACAACGTGTTTGTGCATAGCTGCACACCACGCTAACTAGCGCAAAGTTGGGCAACGTCGGGCAATGTTGGGCAAAGTCGGGCAAAGTCGGGTAAACACGCTCACACCTGCTTTAATGTTCCTTAACCAGTCAGGTCTGCCCAGCAGGAAAATAAAAAGCAGTGACAGGGCTCGAACTCAGGATACTGTGCCCTATAGTCACAGTATCCAGGGCTCGAACTCAGGATACTGTGCCCTATAGTCACAGTACTTAACCACTAAGCCATGACAGCATTTCACAGACATGCACTTTCAAAAGACACATATCTATCAAAGGAATTTTAAACATTGCTAACATCAGCTAAGCAGGCGTGCCTACAACTGAGTTTTTCCAAAACTGGCCAATCACAAATAAGTGCGGGAAATGAGGCATATTTAAGCTCCACAGGCAGGGATACTTGCTATAAATGATTTTAGCTTCCTTCTGCAGTCAGCATGGCTGGTGTTGGTGAAGGCACTCAATTTAGAGTGCAACGCTGGGGCATCCAGGAGACCAAAATTATGGTTTGGTTCCTCATCCACATACATGAGGAAAAGCTCCTGTGGGGCCAATACCAGGGTACCCAATATAAAACGGAGGCCTGGAACAGTCTTGCCCATGGTCTCACCAGTGCCACTGGTGTTCCTCAGACTGGTGAGCAGGTCAGGCACCATTATTCTGACCTGAAGCGATGTAGGGGGGATGAACTGGACCAGTGGATCCAGGAATCCTGTATGATGCCTAATGCCCCAGTACTGAGTAAGTAGCCATTGTATTAGGTAGTTAAGAATTGCTATGCTTGTCTATACTATGGAGAGGTATGTCTCAATATCACTGCATTTACTTCACAGCTGCAGGTGACCGGGCTATGAACCTGCAAGCCCATGAAGATAGGCTACAAAGGCTGTGTCATGAGGCAGGTTAGTAATTATTCTGCATGTGCTGTTATATAAAATAAATAAGATAGCCTTCAAAAAGTCTTTAACCCAATAAATAAAGGTGTAATAATCCTTTAATAAATGTATGATTCATGGAGTGCGTCTGTGTCATTTTCTTTGATATGTTGTTGTACTGTTGCAGTCTACAAATAGTAGTGTATTATGCAGTGTCAACCCACACGTGGATGAAGGGAGTGCCAGTAGCTTGTATGCATATTTACAGCCCTCAACTGTTGGTTCATACCCAGCATGTACAGGTTAATCTGGCACATGAGTAGCTTGGTATTGTGTTCCCCAGAAATGTCAGTGGGCTGCCAGAAATGTAGGGAGTTGTTAACATATAACTGATACTTTCACCTGAACATATCTAGATAATTATATGAAAGTAGAGCTGTCAATGTACCATCTTAGCAGTAGTGTGTGTGAGCAACTCTCAAAATATGTTGCAGTAAGATCTGCATCTTGGACAGTTTGTATGTAAGATACAGCTCATGTATATAATGATCTAGCAAAATCCATTTGCACAATATAAGGACATTGGGTAGTGTAATAATACATGTAAGGGACACATAACTGCAGTTAATAGGAATGTAGTGAAAACAAGAAGGATATATAAGTTGTTAATTGAGCTATCTTTTTCCACCCTACTGTATATGCATAAAAAATGCAATTCCACACCTCAATCGGTATGTCTAATCTCAAAACATTTGTTGGGACATATGTCCTATTGGTTTATAAATATTTGCATTTATTTCTATGCATGTGCCCTGTTAAAATACCACAATATTGGTGGCCTGTTGCCATCAATTTAACCTGCGTGCTGTTGTAATGTCCACTATTGTTCTATATATGCATGCGTCATGCTTGCTTTTCAACTTTTGAAAATCTGGTGTGTTGGGTTAATGGGAATACTTCTGCATGCTGTTATAAGTAATTGGCAATGCTGTTGACTGTTACTAACCCATATCTTTATTAAACTCTCCAAAACATAGTTCATATGGGAAGGCCGGTCCCAGCGGACCCACCTGTCCCACCTCAGCTGGCCATAGCACCTGGCACCAGCAGATCCGATGCACAGCCTGGGACCTCCTCCTCCGTTGGCCCTGTGCCATCTTCGGGTGGAAGCACTGCAGGGGATGAGGTTCGGCCCCCCATGCAAGCGTGGGCAGAGAGGCAGTTATCAACCTTCGTAGGGTCTGGGCTGTGGTACATAGAGAGATTGAATGTTCTGTTGCAGAACCTCTATGCCAGCTTGAGGCCTGAGTGGTGCAACTCACAGGTCAACCTGCCCCTCCTAAAAAGCCCCCAGTACAGCCACCTTCTGGGGCATGAAGGTGCAGTGGTGACTGCCCATAGGTGGGGACCTCAGTCCCACTGTTTCCATCTGGGGGCTCATAGGCTTGCGATTTCCAAACAACCCTCCCCGTCAAAGGTGTTCACACACCACATGTGTCATATACTGCCCCTGTATGTGTCTTGTTTGTCTTGTCTGTTTACCTCCCCAACCTACCCCCCCAAATATAAATACTTCTCCTACCCCACATCCCACTCTCACCTGAAAAGAAAAGGGCAATCTGCTCCCAAAAAAAAATTACGCCCCATACATAGCTGCCCATTTTGCACACATGTCCACTGGACACATAAATTGTTATTAAATTGGCATTATAACATACTTTGTTTTCCTCACCCCTCTCTCAGGGGTTGAAGGGTTCATATCTACCTCCAAATTTATTGCATATATACAGCTGTTGCTGTTGAAGAAATGGGCAGCTATGTATCTTCCCTACACCCGTCCTGCACATCCCAAGCTATTTTCTATACTGTCTTTCCCTCTTTGTGCCCCTTTTTCCCCACTTTCCTATCTCCCATTTTTCTTTTCTTTCAAAGAAATTAGTGTGGATGTGAGCGGGAGTAAGCACTATTGAGCAGTAGTTTGCGGGTTTGCCCGGGTTTGCGCTTGTTTGTGCTTGGCTAAGCAATGCGCAGCATTACGCAAACCTGTGCAAACCTGCTTACAACTGTTAAAAAGTGCCTTAGTCACTCTGTATGTGAAGGCCCTTGTTCTGCTCAGGAACAAAATAAAACATCTCTGTAAGTCTCAAACCCGGACCTTGCACACACTACACAACATGAAGTACCATTAAGCCACGGTAAATATACATCAAGTTGGTGCTTAAATAATATCATGCATCAGAATGAGTGAATGTAAAGGAAAATTAGGAATACCATACCACCCAACTTGTTCTGTGGATGTTGACCAACAGCTGTTGTGGGATTACATTACATGACTGTGATAAGAGAAGCAGCCATTCTAGCAGGAAATAATGTTACACCATCACTTTACAACCCCACACAGTATCACAGCAGGACAAACACTGGCATATCTGTTTAGGGCAGAGGCCATACCTCTCAACTGTCCCTAATTTTCATGGATGTCCCTGATTTTGACCAAAGTGTTAGCTCTGTCCCTCTGAATCCCTCCTAAAACTACTGACTTTGGGCAGAAAGCTGGTGAATTACACTTAATGAATAATGACAATAACTAAGAGTTTGACACTTATTTTACTTCAGAAAAGGTGTATTAATTCATATGCTCTGATTCTCTCAATGTTTCAGCTTAATGGCACTAATATTGTAAAGGTGTCCCTGATTGTCCCTGACTTTTTCATGACTTTTCCTTGATTATGTTCAAATATGTACCTGATTGGTTGAGAGGTCTGGCAGAAGCAGAAACACAAAGGCATATTAGCCTTTCTGCTGTTACACACTGTGCAAATAGCTTTGGAAGGAGTTTTGGAAGCATACAGTTATGTAGGAATACAACACTGAAATACAAATGAATGTAGCCATGTACTGCTGGCAGCCAACTGTAACAATGCCATTGCTCTATTGCTGAAAACACCTATGTGGTGCACAGAAAAAAAATAACAGGCTATTCTCTGGCTATCATGTAGATAGGTCCACAGTTGGGAGTTACGCAGACAGACTACATGCCTTGATAAACTAACATGTACACAGCAACCCTGTAAGTCATGCAAGATAAAATCCACACAATACTACTTACACTCTCTGTACTTCTGCAACCCTACCCAAATGTAGAATATACCTGTGTGTGCAGGGTCTACCAAGAATGTAGGTAAGCAAACTCATAGTACTGACATGTGTCCAGTTTTTCTGAGCAGCTCATGCTAATGTCAAAACTAAAAAAGCCCAAACTGTTTAGAACTGAGTAAATGAATATTCACAGTATAGCAGTTCACAAACAATTCTTGTGACAAAGGAATACATATCTATAACTAGTTTTGTATGGCAGTTAATTGTAAAGGTTGAAAAGAAAGTACATCTTTCCATGTATCTTGGGGTAGCATTTTAAGGGGTGAGTACATTTCTACACTGACAAGTGGGTACTGGAAGCAGCAATATTAGGTCTGAGTACAAAATATAAATCTCTGGCTACACCCCTGGCTTCTGATATAAGAACTATACCAACCTTCTGTCTTGAACAATGATGTCCACACCAAACAAGGATGATCTCCATCTTGGAAAGCTGAAAGGGCCATGCTTACACGAGTCAGCAATTTATAGTACTGGGTTGCTATGACAGTGATTACTGCAATTACTACACAGCAGGCTGCATGCAATTAGCAAATGGTGGGCATTAATTGGTGCAGAGGCCATCACATGCTCATGTGCAAATTCCTACAAAAGCAGGCTGCAATCTCTGTCAAAAACTCAATCACTCTATTGCAGAGACTGACAGAGAGACAGAGAGAGAGACAGAGAGAGACAGAGAGAGAGAGAAAAGGAAAAATAAATATTACAGAATTATACAAAGGAAAGGTATGTGCCACATATATATTTACTGGCATATAGTCGATGTTATTGAAGAATAGTCTGCATAATGTGAAACATTCATATGTGGCAGCAGTACGTCTTTATGCACAGATGTTCTGCTTAACTACTGCTATGGACAATACTGTATGTACCTGTGGGCAGCGGGACATACCTGTGAAATGTGTAGCTCAGCATTAAATGTCAAAGATCTGATCCATGTTATCTGTGTTCTGTACAGTAGTGTGTCCCATGGCTGTTGAGGGGATTAGCTCTATCATTATATAAACATGGGTGTGACAGAACAACATATGCATGATAGTCATATTAAAGTGTAGCTTAGCACTGACAACTGCTGTAGCAGTCTAGTATGCTTATCTAGCATCTGTTGCCATATATACCCCCCTAATGTTAGTCTGTGTTCATATGTGACACCCGTTTGTGTTGCAGCAAGGCCCAACAGTTCAGCTATGAGGTCCAGGGACTTACAACAGTGTGGACCATGTGTGTGTATGCCACACACATACGGAGAAATAGATATGTGTCATATATATTCACACCTGTATATGTGCATAGAGCAGGGGACATATTGCAACTGTTTGCGAAGGGGGGAGATATATATGTTGGTGAAGGTTAGTATGCGCATATTTGTATGTAGGTTTTAGTGTGTGACAAACAACACAGCATACAGTGCTGGTATATGACATATGGTGGTTAAACACTGTGGGTGGTTTGTTCAGTTTGCAATGTTGAAGCCAGTAAGGCCTGCTAAAGCTACCTGGTCTGTGAACACATTCAATTCATTTATCCCAAGACTGTGCAATTTTATTATATGACTGTACACCTTACATCCTTTGTATAATTGATATTCTCAATATGAAAGGTGAAATGTATATGTGCCTATATATATATGTGTATATGTAGACAAATGGATGTGTATGTCTGTATATATATATATATATATATATATATATATATATATATATATATATATATATATATATACATATATATATATATATATATATATATATATTTATATATACTCATACACACCTACATCTACTTGTTGCAATAGATTCTTTGTACTGTTGACTGACTGTGATGGTCAATATGTTTGTGAATACGTCAAAGATATGTATCTGTGGGATAGCTTAGTGGGAAACTGTTTATGTTATGGTATTATGGGTCCTTGCTATGATCTTAGCAAAAGCTGTGTATTCTGTTGCTAGGCAGAACAAGTGCTATTACATACAGTGTGATTAAGTCACTTGGTTTTAACTAGGGTGTGTCATTGGAGGCTAAAGTACTACATTTATGATTATTGATTAGTACCGATGTTGAATGCAAATCCTGTGTGTACTGTAGCACTAATTGAAGCTCTGGGCCTGTACAGCAAAGTATGGTGTATGTCCACATTGCTTGCATCCACTGTTTTGTGTGGTCCCTGTATTCATCACAGATTACATTTCTCAAGATTAAGGTTGTGTAAGTACTGACACACAATACTGTATAGTACACACTGAAAGCTTATCTGGGTTGTCATACCTTTTTGTCCTGTAATTATGTCTGATGTGTGTGTGGGTATGTCTGTAACATGTCCTTTGACATATGTGTGGTAATACATATAACTGCATATCTAGCAGCATTCATAGTGTACTACAGCAGTATGTGACCTATATTCCCAATTGTGCACATATGTTGGCCACGGGTTTGTCATTAGCAAGTTTTTGAGGTATAATAGTAATACATTTACTGGACCTTACACTGATTGTGATGGATGATATATTTCTTTACACATCAGCTTGATGTATATCTGCTGTGGCTTGGTGGTGCACCGTGTTGCATACAGTGTGCCAGGTACTCTTGTATAGTCTTATATAGTGATTTTATTTTGTTGCTTTGCAGAACATGGTTCATTAGATAGAGAGTGAGTAAGGCACTTTCAAGCAGATGTGGGGTGAGCAGTAATAAGTGGCAGTTGCAGTGTTTCACTCTCGGTTACCTTATAGGTTGCTATATATGGCAGTTCAGTGATATCTGTACTGTATAATGTTAAATGTGCCATATGACTTGCTCAGACATATTTTTGTATTTATGTCTTCCAGGGATCATGGCCCACCACAGGAACCCAAGTTACAGTAGTGCTGAAGATGATATCATCACTAGCAGTATGATTCAGCACTACCGTCTTATGTTTTCATGAACCAGCCAGGACCAGCAGGAGCGTACTGCAATGTGACAACATCTTGTCTGCAGGGTCAATGAGGTAGGCCTGCATAACTGCACATATGAGAAGTTACACCACTACTGCAGTGATCTTCTCAGACATGCTCGTCAGCATGCCGCTGATGTGCATAGAGAACAGCTTGCAACAGGGGGTGGTGTTAATATCCATCCCTTCCTCACCAGAGTGGAGGAGCGCTCATGAGCCTGGTGGCACCAGCCCAACAACAACAGCAGCAGACATACATCATGATGGAGGTTGGAGCCACCCAGCAAGCACAAATGGAGCATGCAGGTAACATGGCATATCTGTAGACTACTGTTATCTGTATTGGTAGATCATGCATGTGTGAGATGTGTCGTTCAAAGATGTGGAGCCTGTTGTTGTGCAATACTGATCATTTGGAACATAACCTGTAGCCCTGTGAATGTAAACTGTCGTTGTACTGTAAGACTGCAAACACATATTAGCAATGTCACAGTTGTGGCCACTGACAAACTGTCTTATCTCTATGTAGGTACCTCTGGGGTGACATCAAAGCAGCGGACAGATGCTGGTGAGTGTGTTCTACATTTATTATTGTAAATAAAAAGTGCATGTCATAGTTAAGGTGTAGGCCATGTACACATGTAACACACCTACCCATAATGCATGCTGAGCATGTTTGGTGTAAGAGCACACACATCTCACTAATGTGATTAGCTGCCGCAAACACATGCAATACCCAGACCATCTCAAACAGATGTGGCTAGACTGTATTGACCATTGGATAGGCACAGTTGATATAACATACACATCTATGCCATACACAGAGCATTTTAACATGCTACACATAAATTCCCAAACCTTCTGTAAAGACACACTCCAGTATCCAAAATCTCATCCACACATTGCACATAATGTAGCTGAGGGGTAGAGGCCTATCCTGGGTCATTTAAACACTCTGAAACACACTACACATTCATGTCAGGGAATGCTCCTTATTGGCCTCCTTACAAACTCACGTAACAACTGGTTGTGAAATGGTGAATTTAGCCAAGGTAGTACAGTTCCGGCACAGCATGATTTGTGCTGGTTTGTGAAACATTTGTAGCCTTGAGTGACCACCTGATGCTTCATGATGATGGCCTATGGTACTATACCCCATCCAGTTATTGTAACCACAGTACTACATATAGCTGTCATTGCTACACACCATAATGATGCATGTGTGCACACATATGCACCTCTAAACAGTATGCATACCAATCACCATTTGCACAACTGACACATATATGTCTTGTGATGCTATTGAGTGGCTAGGTTATATGACACATATCAGGTATGTGTAGTGTTTAAATATGCAGTTGTGTTTTAGCATGCCATGTCATGGATGAGACTGGCATGTCCACAATATAATCTACACTCACCATAAGTACCATACATTGGGTATGTGGCCGAATGGTATTCCATCAATTATCCATGCACCACTGATGATGTGTGAATACTCATCATGCATGTGCTAAAATGTGTCCACAATTATTTACTAAAGACACAGAGGCTGTAATCAGCATTGGATATCTATCTGACACACAGATACACATCCAGCAATGGTATGTACACCTGTGAGTTATGGTGCACAGTACATCACAAAGTTATGAATACCTGCACAGCAATGTTGTGTCCATGTATGCATTGTGGTCCAGGGGGTGGGCCATCACCTAATAACAAAACACATGCATCAAAGCCATGTATACTGTTAGTAACAAGGACTGACTACACTTGCACTGCATGCTGTTGAGCAACACATGTCCTGCATGCTGACATGTGTGATTTGACTGTTTTGCTTGTGATACTGTACCCCACCATCACCTGCTATTGTGTATGTTCTGTGATTGCTGGTGTTGTGTGTGTCTGCTTTCGGGAGGAGTGTAGTTTTTTGTGTGTGTGTGCATGTGTGCATGTGCGCATGTGTGCATGTGTGCATGCGTGCATGTGTACATGTGTGCATTTGCACATGTGTGCATGTGTGCATGTGGTCTGAAATCATGTTCAGGTCTTAAAGTGTGTTTCCTGTTTTCCTCTCACAGGTGGCGAGGTGGGGCTGGTTCAGTACAGCAGGGAACCTGATGTCACTGAGACAGACAGTGACCATGAGGATAGGTGTGTTGAGGCACAGGCAGGTTTGTCATAGTCTGTTGTTGGGCCACCAATTGACAGTACACAAGTCTCCACCCCATCCATGCACACAGTCATACTGCCTGTACATCCATCATAACCATTGCCCTTAGCTGAGGGAGAGTGTACGATTGACACTGGCCAAGACAGTGTGGTATCTATGGCACATGTATCAGGACACAGCAGTCATAGCCAGATGTCTGCAATGGTACCACATAGGCAGATGCCCAGGGGTTCTCATCAGAGCACTGCTGGTCTTCATGCCACTGGCAGACGTGCCATACCTCTATCTACCACAGGCATGTTCCAGGCTGTCATGGAGGCACAGACACAAATGGAGCGGTACACCAGACAGGGGCTAAGGGCACAGAGGGCTCTTTACACCTCTGTAAATGACAGTGTCCGTGACCTAGCAGGTGCCATACGTAACTACACTGAGGTCATTGATAGACGTTGGGGTGAGACATTGGATGCCCTCCACAATGTCATGTCCATGTGTCAGGACAGTGCGGGATGGTTGAGATGTCGACATGGACATATGCCAGCAACATCACCAGCTGGAGGTTATCGTGGATGTCCAGCAAGTCACAGCCGCTCCCGTAGTGCCACTACTACCCCCAGCAATGTGGGGGGGCTGTCTATAGACCATCCTAGCAGACCACGTGCACATGGCTCTGGCCAGTCCCAGCAGGGACCTGGATCTAGTGGACATTTGTCAATGTCTTTGGATAGTACCCAATCTGGATTAGTACCTGATACTGTCTGTAGCACCCCTTCCAGGCACAGATTCCGCATCCATGGCCAGAGACGGTGATCTGTAAAGCCTGCCAGGTACAGTCTGTAGCTGTCTCACATATCCCCATATATAGCAGCCACATGGTGGAACTTTGTGCATACAGACGCACACACATAAACCAGAAACCTAGGGTAAACACATACCCACACACATGACATCAACATTGGCCCATAACAATACTCATGGCCCTCACACACAGACTCACACACACATGCTGATTGTATGGCTCAGTGTAGGCCTCTGGCAAACCAACAACACACCCTATGCATATGATGAAACCTGTGCCACCTCCTGTCATCTGTAACATTGATGCAGGAACAGGCTAACATGGTGCTGATGCACAGGGTGACTTTAGTAAAGTATATCAATGGTTGGATGTTGTCAGCAGTAAAGTGTAATGATATCCTTGAAGGAGTAGCTGAGCAGGCATGATGCATTAAAGCTGTAATTAGCAATGTTGTATTGTTTTCACCAGTGTTTATTCCAATTGTGTTTTGTTTGCCCATGTGCCACTTGACTGATGTGTGTAGTTGTGTGTAGTTGTGTCAGCATGCTTTATACAGTGGACAGTAAGTGTAGGGTGTGTCCAACACAGGTTTGCAGGTGTCCATTTGTGAACATGGTGGAGGTGCACTGTCTGCATGTACATGCATATTGGACACATGGGCAGGGTGACATGTCCTGTATTGGCCAGTGTTAACACTCCATAGTTTCTATTGGTGGCCAGTATGCATTGTACTACACACATTTTGGAACTTGAGAATGCATGTGTGTGTAAGACACTGTGCTGTGGGTGATGCTGTTGTTGCTATCTGTCATTGGTTTGCATTACTAAGGTTAACACTGTCCCAGCTGCATAGTCCCTGTTCACCTACAGGGTTGCATGGACCATGCTATCACATACACAAGAAATTCTCACTTATACAGTAAAAGTGCATTAGTCTAATGGACCCCTGCCATAAACTAAATATATAATAGAAGGTGTGAAGTTGTACCAAAAAAGGGTTACATACCAAGAAGGGATAACCTCTCTGGTCAGTATCATTGGGAAAATACAAGCCCTCATTAAACATACAAGGCAAGCTTCAAAATACAAATTGGCAAGGATTCCAAAGATAACACTAAAGCTTTCTTTAGTGTTGTTTATAATCTACAGGGGAAATCTCAGATCAGTTCACAGTTTATGTAAATGGTCACAAAGTACACTTATCTGACTGACATTACCAATTTCTTGTCAGACAGTTTGAATGCGGATTTCACCACCCTGTTGTTACACAAGGGACACATTTCCAGACCTGAAGAATGTAAAACCTGATGATTCACAGACACTCTAGTTAAAACATCTCTACCAAAGTCCAAACCACAGTGGCAATGGTACTGGACAGTGTCCCTGGCTGTGTCATACACAAGCTGACATATGAAGTCACCACTCACCTAAACACTCTGTTCAGATGCAGCCTCTATACAGGTTACATACTTGTGGAATGACGCACGGTAATGGTGTTCACAGTCCACAAGGGTTGAGCTACAACTTCTTCTTCTTCTTCTCCTTTCAGATGCTCCCATTAGGGGTCACCACAGTAGATCATCTGTTTCCATTTCTTCCTGCCCTCTGCATCTTGCACTGTCACACCATCCACCTGCATGTCCTCTCTCACCACAGCCATAAACCTCATCTTAGGCATTCCTCTTTTCCTGTTACCTGGTGGCTTCATCCTTGGCATCTATTTCACAATGTACTCTGCATCCCTCCTCAGCACATGTACAAACCAACTTAATCCTGCCTATTTGGCTTGGTCTACTAACCTTCAAACCTGGGCTGACCCTTTAATATACTTATTCCTAATCCTGTCCACCCTTGTCACACCCAGTGCAAATGTTAACATAAATTGATTAAGGGTAGAACTACAACAGATCCTGGAAACTCTCACCCTATAAACCAGACAGATGTTATCTGGAAGGCTATGGAGCACAGCATTATGGAACTCATTAACAGAGACATTATGAAACTGCAAACACTGCTCCATATCCACTTAGGTTCTCTAAAGGCCAGATCATGGCTCCTACACCTAGTAGACTTCAAGCCAGTTAACAAGGCTGTAGGTGAGGGAGGGGAGGTCCACACAGCCAAGCTATAGCTCACCAGCAATTCATACCCATCTCACATTCTGGTATTATACATAACCTCAACAGACTGACCATAAATGATTGTTAGATGATGGATTGACAACTGACGCACAGATGTAGGACACACAGTAACATTTGCAGTCTCCTTGTACAATTGTATGCCAGTAACAAGTGGTATTCGCCTGCACTCAGTCCTGGGACCACTCCTGTTTGGCAGATAGCTTTTTTAGGTACAAGCAAACACAGTAGGGATATGTCTGCCCATGTCTGATGAAAATGCATACTGTGGGCTATACTTTATTCTCCAGATGACACACACATCCTCCAAAAGGGTATCATACAGACAGATACCTGGTGTCAAAATCATGCTGTAAAGCTATAAGCCAAAGAAAGCATAGTTTTCCACTTTTAGAAAACAAAGTATCCCTAGAGTACCACATAGGTAGTAGCTCCCAAAATGTGGAACAGGTACTAATGTATACATAGAGCCATGTGTTTAGTCATCTCTCCTTTGATAATCACATTACCAAAGGGTTTTGGAAATCCCTCTGTGGAGCACATAAGCAATAAAGGGTTTGCATGCAGATCCACAGAGGTTGTAGCACAACTGTAATGATTAGTAATCTTTGCCAGACTTTGCTTGCTTTGGAACAGGATTCAAATATACCTCAAGCATAAACCCTCACTCACACTCTTCAATAGAAACCGTGATGAGTGGATGTGAAACAGAAGACGTAGCCCAGGGATCACTGCAATGGCTAAGCTTGTCACAAGCATACAGAAGTGACCTAAGGTCTGGAAAGCACCAGCACGCTCTGGCAAAGATAACAGATGCTTTCATTGAGAAAGCAGAGTACCCACCTATGAAATAATTGAGCTTACATGTATGTATATGGCTTTGCCTCACAGCTACCTTACATGTGTTATGCACATACAGTTGTCATTGTGATGTGTCATACACTAGAAAAATCAAAACCCACTCTGCATTGACCAACAGTGTCACACACTCTCACACAGTTAGCAAGTGCGGGATTCAAACTCCTACCTAACTACATTATGACACTAAAGCAGTAGACATTTACACAACGCATTATACACATTACTGGGATTTCACTTTCCCACAGGTAAATTTGTAGGATGGTGATATCATCAAACTTGACAAAGATATCACTTTTAAGAGGAGTGAGTAGTCTCCAAAAAGGTTGCTCCCTCCCCAGAGACACACACACACACAGTTGGCAAATGCAGGATTCAAACCCCTACCTAATTACATTATGATACTAGAGCAGTATGCATTTACACGATACACTATAAACATTACTAGGATTTCAATTTCCCACAGGTATATTTGTAGGATGGTGACATCATCAGACTTGACAAGGATGAGTATATCACTTTTAAGGGGTGTGAGTAGTCTCCAAAAAGGTTGCTCCCTCCCCAGGGAGACACACATACACTTACACAGTTGGCAAGTATAGGATTCAAACCCCTACCTAACTACATTATGATATTACAGCAGTACACATTTACATGACACACTATACACATTCCTGGGATTTCACTTTCCTACAAGTATATTTGTAGGATGGTGACATCATCAGACTTGACAAAGATGAGTATATCACTTTTAAGGAGTTTGAGTAGTCTTCAGAAAGGTTGCTCTCTCCCCTGGGGGACACGCACACAGTTGGCAAGTGCAGGCTTCAAACCCCTACCTAACTACGTTATGATACTCGAGCCGTACGCATTTATACGATGCGCTATACACATTACTGGGATTTCATTTTCCCAGAGGTATATTTGTAGGATGGTGACATCATCAGACTTGACAAAGATGAGTATATCACTTTTAAGGGGTGTGAGTAGTCTCCAAAAAGGTTGCTTCCTCCCCAGGGAGAGACACACACACACTCAGCAAGTGCAGAATTCAAACCCTTACCTAACTACATTCTAACACTATGACAATACACATTTACATGACATGCTATACACATTACTGGAGTTTTACTTTCCCACAGGTATATTTGTAGGATGGTGACATCATCAGACTTACCAAATATGTGTATATCACTTTTAAGGGGTGTGAGTAGTCTCCAAAAAGGTTGCTCTCTCCACAGGGAGAGACAGACACACACATACACAGTTGGCAAGTGCGGGGTTCTTAATCCAAACTAAGTACTTCTTTACACTTCAGCAAGCAATATGGAGTTACAGGGTGCAATACAGACATTACTTGCTGACAGTTTGTCCAAAGGTTTTTTTCACATTTGCTAACCTCAGCAGGCTTATCATACTAGGTGTATTGTGAGTGTATTGCATGCATAGGCTATGACCATATCATATATGGGTTGATGCACTACATGCCGGCACACACAGGGTCAAACCGGTGGCTAAGCTCTGTCAACCCAATAGTGGACAATACAATCAAGAGGAGTAGGGTCATACAAGCACAACACCAACAGTCTCACATAGACCCACAATATAAGCACCAGCAAAACACACACATAACTACACATTACCATACTCGGAGAATACAAATATTAACTCATTCACTCCGGAGCAGCTCAGAAAAAGCTGCCTGCTTAATTCCACCATAGGAACAACAGTGCAGCCTGAGCTCATTTTCAGAAAATCCATTTGTAATACCATACAGAAAACAAATGTTCATAACTCGTTAACTATAAGAGTGACACTAAAAATGTAAACGCGAAAGTTGTTCAGCAGACACTGACCTTTCCAGCAGTGTAAATGTTGATAGTGCATATCAAAGTCATTATTAAATATTTGGCAAGGAATGCT
Organism: Protopterus annectens; assembly: GCF_019279795.1. Lineage (NCBI taxonomy): Eukaryota > Metazoa > Chordata > Ceratodontiformes > Protopteridae > Protopterus > Protopterus annectens. The sequence goes on from NC_056728.1 coordinate 326,097,075, forward strand.
GATATTGTGCATATTTTTTACCTTTTTGGAAAAGCAAAGCACAATATCTTGGTCTATGTACCATGCAGACCCTTACAATTTGAATTTAATTTGTTAGTATGAATGTCAGCTTTAAAATGATACCTTAACCATTACTGTGTGACGCTCCTTTCATGAGATATTCACAGAAATATGATTAATATATTATTTTTCATAATTGATAAATAAACAAAGCATAATATCTCATCACCTGTAACAGACAGAGCCAACATATCAGTGTAGAAGTTGTGCATCTGAATGTCAGCTTCAAAATGATGCATCATTTGTGTGATCACCATGCTCCCTTGCAAAGATATGGGCATAATAATGAGAAGTACTGGAAATGTATAATGTTCATAATCGTACAAGAGTGAACAAACTGTGATATCTGTACATGTGTACAGTGCACAGACACAGTTCTTTTACCATGTTGTAAGGAGTAACACTGTCTTCAAAATTACGTATTACTTGGCACACTGACATGCTCCCTTGCAAAGTTATTTACCAAAATATGAAAAAAATCATAATTTCCATAACCTAAGTCTGAAACAAACATTGATATCTGCATGTGAGTACAACATACAGGCACAATTCTTTTACCATGTTAGAACTAGCAATACTGTCTTCAAAATGATGCATCATTTGTGTGATCACCATGCTCCCTTGCAAAGATATGGGCACAATAATGAGAAGTATTGTAAATGTATAATTTTCATATTCGTACAAGACTAAACAAACGGTGATATCTGTACATGTGTACAGTGCACAGACACAGTCCTTTTACCATGTTGTAAGGAGTAACACTGTCTTCAAAATGAGGTATTACTTCACACAATGAGATGCTCCCTTGCAAAGTTATTTACCAAAATATGAAAAAATCATAATTTCCATAACCTAAGTCCAAAACAAACTTTGATATCTGCCTATGAGTACAACATACAGGCACCATTCCTTTACCGTGTTAGAACTATAAATAATCTTTTCAAAACGAGGTATTACTTAGCACATTCAGATGCTCCCTTGCAAAGTTATTTACCGAAATATGAAAAAAAAATCATAATTTCCATAACCTAAGTCCGAAACAAACTTTCATATCTGCACATGTGTCAAACATACAGGCACAATTCTTTTGCCATGTTAGAACCAGCAATACTGTTTTCAAAATGAGACATTGCTTAGCACATTCAGATGCTCCCTTGCAAAGTTATTTACCAAAATATGAAAATAATCATAATTTCCATAACCTAAATCCCAAACAAACTTTGATATCTGCACATGTATCAAACATACAGGCACAATTCTTTTACCATGTTGGAACCAGTAATACTGTCTTCAAAATGAGATACTACCTGGCACATTCAGATGCCCCCTTGCAAAGTTATTTACCAAAATATGAAAAAAATCATAATTTCCATAACCGTAAGTCCCAAACAAACTTTGATATCTGCACATGTGTCAGACATACAGGCACAATTATTTTACCATGCTGCAACCAGCCATACTTTCTTCAAAATGAGATATTACTTGATACATTCAGATGCTCCCTTGCAAAGTTATTTACCAAAATATGAAAAAAAAAATCATAATTTTCATAACAGTTATTAGCCAAGCTCAGAGAAATTAATTTTACACAACACATTTCATAACAGTGTTTTACTTACTATACTGGTCCGACTTGGTCATGGGTGTTTTCCATTCTTCTCACAAGCTGCATGTTAGCAATCTTGCATGGCTGTCCTCATGCCATTGTGGAGGTTGGTCAAGAACAGTGCAATGCCCTCCTCAGTTAGGTGAATGCCATCCCTTCTGAACAGATGAACATCTTCAGCCGTGATGCCGTTATGGCAGATTGTAGATCCACCGACCCTGTGCATCAAGCCATGCATGAACGCATTCTGTAAACATCTGAACAGCAGGAGACAGTCTTACCTAACCTGAAATAAAGCATGGGTGGACACTGACAAGGGTGCACAGCAAGGGCACATGTAAAGAGAAAAAGCAGGATAAGGACCGTTGCTCCACTAATATGCCAAGGACAGGCATGGAGCTCCAGATGTTGCTTATCTGTAGTGTCCCATAGCTGTGCTGGCTGCCCACTCAGACTGCTGATACCACCATGGTCTCATGGTCTCCTTCAGTGTCAGCAGTCTGCCTTACCTCTGCCTTTTCTCTTTACATGTGCCCATTCAGCAATGGACCTAAGGGATGAAGGACTGTAGTAACCAACTAATTGCTGTCCTGACCTTCATACATTTACTACCCTCACCTACATACATTGACTACACCTGAAGAGAGGGAGACTGAGTGGAGAGCTACATCAGGGCAACATGCCAAAAGACCAAGCCTGACCCAGGCTGTGTCTTTTTGCATTTGTCCTTTCCCGGAGGGAAACATTACATCACAGTGGCATACCCAAGCCATGCTTACCAAGGACAGCAGCACTATGGGACTGAGATGAAGAGTCTCCAAGTTCCCAGCTGCGATCCAGGTGGATCACAAGATCCATGCTGGCTGGGTATACCCCCCCCACCATGCACCCACCAACCTAAGAGCAGTTGGCAAAAGACTGAAGAGGGACCTTCCTGGCATTGGTGCTGAAGGGCTTGGCTGCTAACTGACATGGGGGCAGAGAAAGGGCACATGTACACTGAAAAAACAGGTGAGGCACTCTGCTTTACCTCTGCCTTTTCCATTTACATGTGTCCTTTCGGCAATGGCCATTAGGAGTGGAAAGGAGGAGCTAATGTAAACCCTGTTGCCCTGACCTACATACATTGGCTACACCTGAAGGGAGGGAGACTGAGTGGAGAGCTACATCAAGGCAACATGTCAAAAGACCAAGACTGACCCAGGCTGTGTCTTTTTGCATGTGTCCTTTCCTGGAGGGAAACATTACATCACCGTGGCATACCCAAGCCCATGCTTACCTAGGACAGCAGCACTATGGGACTGAGCTGAAGAGTCTCCAAGTTCACAACTGCGATCCAGGTGGATCACAAGATCCATGCTGGCTGGGTATACCCCCCCCGCCATGCACCCACCAACCTAAGAGCAGTTGGCAAAAAGACTGAAGAGGGACCTTCTTGGCATTGGTGCTGAAGGGCTTGGCTGCTAACTGACATGGGGGCACAGAAAGGGCACATGTACACTGAAAAATAAGTGAGGCACTCTGCTTTACCTCTGCCTTTTCCATTTACATGTGCCCTTTCGGCAATGGCCATTAGGAGTGGAAGGGAGGAGCTAATGTAAACCCTGCTGCCCTGACCTACATACATTGGCTACACCTGAAGGGAGGGAGACTGAGTGGAGAGCTACATCAAGGCAACATGTCAAAAGACCAAGACTGATCCAGGCTTTGTATTTTTGCACGTGTCCTATCCCGGAGGGAAACATTACATCACAGTGGCATACCCAAGCCCATGCTTAGGTATGACAACAGCACTATGGTAGAAATTTATGGCCATGGTACTCACCAAAGCATTTGACACACAGGTTGACCTTGCAAGTCAGGCACCCCCATGATGGCTCAGCACGTTTACCCTTGCTGGCACAGTTTTTGCATCTTGATTTATGCCATTTCACCGGAAAGTGAGAGCCATGCTCAAATTGGCTCACAGCCTCTGGGACAGTAATCTCAGTGCATCATTTCCTCTTCGTGTAACTGGCAAGTAGATGCAAGCCTAGGTTCCTTCAGAACTGTAACTGTGTTGCTGGAATAGCATGTCCAGAGCGTGACTGTTGCTGATGGCTGATAATTTCACGGAATATAATTAAAGCATTGACAATGGCCACATCCCATAAGAACCAGAACAAGTACAGCAACCATTTGCGGGCCTTTCTGTCACTGGGATACTGTGTCCTGAGCTGATCTGCTCAGTCCACCCCATTCAATTATCTGTTGTACATGTTTACAACTGGTGGACATGGCACCGATGCCTTTCGTCCATCATGCTTTCTCCTGTATGTGCTGGAGACTGGCAAGGTTGGGTTACAGTTAGTTGACAGGAGGAATACTGGTTTGCTATCCTTCCATTTAGTAGCTAGCAGTGGTCCACTCTGCAATTGCTTGTAGTAGCCTCGAGCTGCTTTTCCAATGGCCTGTCTGTTGAATGTTAGAGGCCATCCTGACCTATTAGTGCGCATGGTTCCACAACAGTATAGATCATCTTTCAGCAATTGCTGTGCCAGCAGAACAGAGGTAAAGAAGTTATCAAAGTAAATGTGATGCTTCTTGCCAATCAGTCCTAGTTAAGTCAACCACAACTCTGTGTGCCAGCCCGACCTCTGTATTCTGCTCCGTTTTTCCATCTTATACCTGGAATTCACATACATACCCACTGGTCGAGTCTGCCAACACCCACACCTTAATGCCATACCTCTCGGGCTTACCAGGCATAAACTGTCTAAATGTTAAGCGTCCACGGAAGCCAACCATGGCTTCATCTACAGCCACCTCACGATGCACATTGTAATGTGTCCTGCATGCATGAAGCACTGCATCCAGTATTGGCCGTACGTGATGTAGCTTGTCATGACCCCCAGAGCCCTGTGGTAGGCTCAGGCTGTTATCATTGTAGTGGAAGTACTGCTGAATTATTTCAAACCTATCTCTGGTCATATACTCTGCTATTGGGAAGCGACCATATACATGGTGCATTTCCCAGTACTGCCTCAATTCAGGAACATGTACAATAGACATGTATATTCTGACACCTAGAAATGTGCGTATGTCTCCTGGGCAAACAGGACTCCACCGCGTATCAACCTTGCCTGCTGTGGCCTGCCTCTGTGCAGCATAGCAATTTGTTTCATTAGCAATATGGGTGTATAGCTCCTCTGGGAACATCAAATTCAGGAAGTCCATCTCTGTGCTATCTGAGCCCAAGTGATTTATTGGTCCTACTGGCCCCACAAATTCCTCAATGTGTAAAGTTTGGAGGTGTTTTTCCCACATGATCTTACGTGGTGCCATGCTCGGCTTACCTGACTGGGTCACAAGGAACAGTTGGGAATGGGAAGGGCTGAAGGGTTGAGATATGGTGCTCTCTCAATGCCAGTAGCAACTGTACTGCTTGCAGTTGGTAGTGAACTGCTGACACATGCTGCCTGCTGAGGCACACCCATATCATTGTCTGACAAGGAGCTACTTGGACTCATATCTAGAGGATTTTCTCCATCCCAATCACCATACTCTGGACTACTTCCCACAACATGCACAGTCGAAAGCACATCCACACCCTTGTTGGCACTTGCAGTGCCATGCACTATGGAGGACTGCATAGTTGTGTCAGTCAGACCACGTGCTTTCGTGAACACAGATAAAGGCAAGTCATCGTCTGTGTCGTACTCTGAATGCACTTGGTGGCCATTGTGTGTGGCCATCTTGTGTGTGGGCACCTTCCTTAGGTGTGCAAGTGGCACCTCATCCTCAATGTCATGGTCAGTGTCATAATTACTGGTCATGTCTGCTTTGGCAACTCGTAGTGGTCTTTCAGGAATGGCGGGCACAGGGGCGTCATCCGTATCACAGGCAATGGCCTTTTCACGCAGACGTGCGAGTGGAATGTCATCCTCTGAGTCATAATCATCATCCTCACTCTGGTTGGCATTATGTGGTACATCAAGGTGCATACCATTGTCTGAACCACTGCTACAACCATTGCAGTCAGTATCCTCACCCAACATGTAAATGCTGCTTGCTTTCTCCTCAGCAGATGGCATCTTTGGTGGTGGCTGTGTTGCTTTACACTTGAAATCACACCTGAAAAAGACAATGCAATACAACATTCTGATGTAATACACCTGCACAGAGGCACGTGAAAAGCAATGCACCTATCTCTATATTTCTATATCTATATTTCTATAATATATATATATATATATATATATATATATATGTACATGTCTATATATTTATATCTCCATCTATATATATCTACATACACATATAAATCTGTGTGTGTGTGTGTGTGTGTGTGTGTGTGTGTGTGTGTGTGTGTGTGTGTGTGTGTGTGCGTGTGTGTGTGTGTGTATGTGTATATATATATATATATATATATATATATATGTATGTATATCTCACCCACAAAGGGAGGTTTAAATATATTTAATGATAAATAAAAGAGCAAGACTATAATCAGTAACTCAACAGAATGACTCCATAGTTCAAAAGCACAGGAAATATTTTACCACAGCAGTGCAGAATAGTCTCAAATAAATACAACATATTAGTTTGGATATTGTCATTGCCTTATAGTTAAAAACAAGTTATGATTTTTTGTCAAATGAGAGGATGCAAGGCAGTCAATAATATATATATATATATATATATATATATATATATATATATATATATATATATATATATATATATATATATATATATATTCAAATTCTTCATACAGTACACCACAAATCCTCTTATTCCAGCCACTTTCTCATGAAAAAACAGCAATTGAAGATGTAATGTCTACATTTTTCCTCCTAGACTGCTTACATTTCTTGCAATTGTATACATGACATAAATGAAAGTAGTGTGGAGGGGTGGGGGTGTACTGCAATCACTGCAAGTGGAGAAAGAGCCAGATGTGAGTTGTGCATTCATCAATGTGATAACGACTTCTACTTATGTGAATAACAGTGACAGCTGCTGACAGTTTAACCTGAAAAGTGACAGTGACTCAGTACTATATTGTAACTGCACTGTGCTAATGACCAGACACAGGTAATAATTGCTGGCATTAATTATATTACCTTCTGCAGGTGTTATGCAACACAGTAATAATCTGTCATAAGGCCATAGTCAGTGAAATAGTATAACACTTACATATTACTGTGCCCTTCCTCCCACCTAAGTTCCACACATGACTGACAAAGCCAGAAGAAATGCATAAAAATATGGTAGCTTCATGCTGTCAGTAGTCACTCTGTAATAACCTTTATCTCAGTCAGGCAACTACTCACTATAATCATATTAATAATAATAAGACAAGCAGAAATGTCAAACTAAGTAGCTTGTCTTCTGCCATTCACTTACTCAGCAAAAACAGTATAAAAGTTATTATTGAGCCCATCCCCACCTATTTGTTAGCAACATACCAAGCAATGAGGAATGAGTCATATTACAATTGTTTGTCTACATCACAAAATTCTGTGGAATAAACAGTAAATTTCAAATACACGAACACAGGTGCAGATCATCATTTGCCAAGGAATATTGTCTGATACCCTTGTACTCCCATGCTGACCAATATTGAATCCCCCTGGAAACACACCAGAAACTAGTGCATAACATAAGAACAATAAAACACAAAGAATGAAAATGCAGAGGGAAATGTACAAATTTCCTGAAACGTTGACATGCTCCCTTGTAAACTTAATTAACGAAAGCTGAAAATAAGCCACATTTCCATAAACTAAGTCTGAGTATGCACAAACACCAAAATGCAACATCTCCCCAGCAACCCCTTTCACAGTTTGCCCTACTATGCACAAGCACCAGAATGCAACATTTCCATCAACAACCCCTTGAGCAGCCCTTCCAAGTATGCATGACAACCAACATTAAACATTAGTCCCAGTGACCTCATTAGTAGAACCGAGTATACACAAGCTGTAAAATCACAGTGGCACCCGCAAGTCCAGTTAAATAAAACAATTAAAATAACAGAAATCTTTACACCATAGTGAATTATTACATCAATATATACACCAAGTGGGACCAGAATACAGCCACTGTTTTGAATAGCACAAATGTTGGCCAGTCAGAAAGCCCCTCTAAATGAACTACAGACAAATTATGCAGATTCATCACCACTGTCTGACTGATCACAAAGTGAAGTAGTCGGTCTGGCAAGATATGTACATTATATATATACACATATACATATATACACATATACACACATTTATATATATATATATATATATATATATATATATATATATATATATGTGTGTGTGTGTGTGTGTGTGTGTGTGTGTGTGTGTGTGTGTACAGGAATAAAAAAATCAGGGGTTGCAGAGGGTAGATAGTTGATGAAGAATGGGGGGGCTTGCAATGACTCCAAGCAGAGAAAAAAAAACCACAATCTGGCTTGTGCATTCATCAATGTGATAACAACTTCTACTTATGTGAATAACAGTGACAGCTGCTGAGTTATACCTGAAAAGTGATAATGAGTCATTGCCATATTGTAACTGACGTATTGCTAATGTGATAATGACTTGCCTTTCATTCCTGCAAAGTTATGCATGCTCAGACACAGATGATAATTGCTGCACATAACCTGTATGAATGTATGAACCTGAATGAAATGAAAAAAAAAATGAAAAATTAGTTGGAAAAATGTTTAAATGCAAGTATGACAAATCTGGGGCATCATAAAAAGAAGCAAAAAAGAAAGACTATGTGTCAAAGGAAAAAACTTCAAAGACCAATTCACGTAAGGTTCAAGTAAAGCACCCTTTATTAACTTGCAGCAAGGAGACAAAGCATGCTGGCAAAATGGTTTGTCTGGACATTAATAATTAGTATGGCATTTTTATACAGTTCTTTCCATGTTACACAGAAATGTTACTTCTATTGCTGACATAGTTAGACACAGCTTTCTGTATTGTTCTACAGAAAAATGTTACTAGACTAATTGCTGACTAGTTGAGAATAACTGCTGATTTACAAAACATTTGAGAAAAACAGCCACAAACTTTCAATTCTTCAATTGTGCAGTTCTAATATATGTGTTACATTTTGCCTAGATTCAAGGTACATTTCTATTTTAGGTACAAATAATGCTGACTACGGTTTATACTTTCAAGCATCCATTGTGCTCCTTATCAAAGCTTCTAACAGCTGTGTACTTTCTCATGGCATAAGCAGAAAATCAATAACTCTTTGTTAAGTCTCATGACACTAGTAGAAATGAAACACTTCTTGTTATTTGCTGACATTAGCAGAAAATAGAATGCTTCTTGTTAAGTTTCTAATAGCTGTGCAGATTCATGCAGTGTAAACAGAATAAATGTATTAATCCTTTTAAACCTCGATGCACTAAGCGTGCATATTACTAATACATATTTTTCTAACACTATGAATGAAGATATGAAATGTTATCGATGAATAATATTAATGTGGAAAATGATAAAATAGAAAATACGGTACACGAATATAATGACATTTTTAAACCGTGGGAAATGTAGCAGAAGGAAAAATTAAAGCTACAAGAATCAAGTGGTGAAATAAAGTAGAATGTCAAGATTTTTTTGTGGAGACTAGAAACAGGTAAGTTACCAGTGAAAGGAAACTTGCCATATAAAAACAAAATGTTTATATTGTGAGAAAGAGAAAACTACTGAACATGTGTTTTTGAAATGTAAAAGATTAGTGAAATAATGGGAAAAGTTACATAAAAATTTGATATAAAATGTGGAAAATATAAATACAGATATTAAATATGAATATTCTAAGAATAAAAACAATACATTAAAAGAATATACACATTGTTTTATGTTACATGGAATGAAAAAGTTAAATTTTTTAATGGAAAATGGATTTTGGTCACAACATTTGAGTAAAATCAGATGGTGGCTATGGAAAAAGGAGTGGGGATATAATGAGGCTAAAAATTGACAAAGTATGAATGTACAATAAGTAAAAGGAAATGAAAATTGTATACATGTAAATTTGTAAATAATGTGTATAATGAGTCCCTACTCTTTATGATCGTGTGGGAACACACACACACACACACACACACACACACACACACACACACACACACACACACACACACACACACAAAGACAATATTATCACAGTGCATTAAAGTATCATACAAAAGACAAGAAGAAGATCCCTTGGAAGACAACTTCTGGCCAAGAATATCAGAATGGTCACTGTTACATGACTGCAAAGATGCCTACTCACACAGGGAAATTACTGAAGTCAAGACAGACAATTGTGTTTTAAAACTAGTAACTTTCTCCACATTCCCCACAAAAGGCTGCTTGAGTTATGAAAGCACTTCTTCATAGGTAGGTACTAGGCTATTGGCCCTAGGGCCTGTAAAAGCCTAGCCAAAAAGGTACTCTGGCTTTCGCCACCCAAGAAAATTATTTTCCTGTGCCCCTGTTGATCAGAGCCACAGAACTGATCCCCGGGGCGAATTTCCTATCTCCCATCCAATCATAAAGATTTTTCTTGAAGAGTGCTAATGAGGAACTTCTTGACAGTATTTTATACCGCACAAGGTGTGTGTGTTGCACTAAAAAAGAAATGTACATCTGCAGCAATTATATGAAGCACAGCTGGGAAAAAAAGCATAAAGACAGCAGTTCTATTCCACATCAAGTGCATTTTAAGTAACTTCATAAATACGGGGGGGGGGGCTTACTTTTAAATCTGATTCATACACATTTGTCAGTTACTGACCAAATTTATACAACTATTAATACAGTTTGCTCACCTGAATAACGTTATGGGACAAATGGAAAAAATGTAGCAACCCCCAACATCGTGCATTCATCCTTGGTTCTACTATACCAGTCTGACACTGCATCACTCCATTTTATGCTCTTTTAAAGCTGATAATGTAGAGTCCTTGCTACTTTTCAGAGTTATAAAGCCTCTGAAAGTGTAGACTGGAAATTTTGGGTTACTAAACTGGAAGGAGTTACATGGACTAGCAAAAAACATATTATTGCCACGTTCCAGCATTTCAGGCATGACTTCAGCCATAAACAGCAATAATGCACATGAGGACAACATTACCTCTTCCAATGCAAACTAAAATGTCCTAGGGAAAGGCAAGTCACAAAGAAAAACAGTGCCACATTGCTCACAAGATCACCTTACAGTCCCCTGAACTAGTGTAAACCATGAAAATGAGAACTTTTTCACTTTGCACATTTTTTGGTATCTGTTTTATTTAGATGACTGGCCAATGCAGACTTGCCCACTTGGTGGTGGTGTTTTTTGTTGGCAGACATGCTGTAGATCAATTCAGGTTTTACCAAAGTAGGAATTAGTTATTTATACAAACCAGTGCATTTAAAAATAAAAGAGGTCATGGAAATTTGGTGGTAAGAAAGTTCCTCTTAACTTCCAAAGTATATACACTCTAAAAAGTGGATACAAATGTACACCTCAAGGTCAGTCCTGTGCAGCATGCCTACATGGCTGCCTTACAGATCATGCAATATGAAAGATGTCCTACAGTCAGATGCATCTTTAAGGACTATATATATATATATATATATATATATATATATATATATATATATATATATATATATATACATATATATATACATATACATATACATATATATACACAACCAAAAAATGCAGCGCCAACATATTTACAACACTAATCAACATTATGCGACTCAAAAACTAGCTAATGAGAACACCACTCACTTTTTTACCATAAAACTATAACCTACACAGAAGACACTTTTACAGAAAGCTTGATGAAGATACAAAACAAAAACAAGCGGATGTTTATTTCAAATATTTTAGAAAGATTCATAACTTATCTCAAACTTAAAACATAAGAAAGTATAGAGTTCTCTCCATCTACTTAGACCCCTGTGTCTCTCTGAAAAAATCGGCATCAGCATCAGATATGAGGACACCACTAGTGTTTTAAAACAGTTCAGTCTTTTACTTAAGAATTCTATGTAAAAGTACTACAAAACTGGATAGTTTGTAATAATACTATTATAAGCTTTTGTTTCAGTACATACTAATAAATGAACATTAAATAAAAATGATAAATGAACATGTGAAAATACACCACCAAGGGATAGCTTCAAAGTGAGCTTAGGGCTTACTACTCAAAATAAGAGTATACATAACCAGTAGGATACACCCTTACAGTCATTCAAACTGCCCAAGACAATGTAGTTGCATTTTTACACTACAATGGACCATTTCTGGTGGCAAGTAATACTCAAGACAACAGTCAAATGCGAAAAGTCAGAAGTGGACATTCAGATTTTTCAACTTTTAAAAGAAAAGGCATTAAATGTTTAAGTTTTTAGCATATTTAGAAAGGCAGCCAAGGGAGAGAAACTGAAGTTAGGAAGTGAGTGAATAAGAAAAAACAAGGAGATGTAAAGGTATAAATAGGTACTTAGATGTAATGGTATAAATAGGAACTTAGATTTGGACAACAAAAAAAGAGCAAACTCAGATTCCAGCCTCTTTATCCCACAACAGCAGCAGTAGATCAGTTTCCAAACTATTAACATCTACATTCACCATCTATCTTATTTTCCTTTACAACGATCCACCACTTCTCAACTCTCACCCTAATTACTACTTTCAATCCACCCCTTCCCCTTTTTTCTAAAATGTATACATTTAGATACATGTTAAAATCATTTATACCTTGCAATGTTTAACCGTATGTTCCCTGAAGGCCAATGGAATTACCCTCTCTTACACCACTGCCATTTCTTATCACTATTTTACTGCTCTTCTTCATCTCTGCTGTAACTATATTTGCACTTTCTTTGGATCAGCGCTGCGATCATGGTGGAAGATCAGATGAATGAAAACAAAACAAAACAAAAAAAAAAGCAGAGCAAATGAAGCATGAGAAATCGACTGGTGTCCCTGGTATATTACCCAATGTCACAGTTCTCGGATGGGTTTTCCCTCATATGTTTATTCCTCCCTCATGACACTTATTTTCTGGCAAACCGTTGAGGATTTCATTTGTTAACTAATGTCAGACAGTAGAATTTCAGACTTCTTATTCTTCTTTGGGAAGGTGTATATTTAATGCAAACAAGCACAGGCGACAACATTTAAAAACTATCCTTGATTTTGAGCTTTTTTTTTTTGTCCCTCATTACTTCTCTGGCTTTACCAATAAACTGCAAGTTAAAAAGCTGAGAGTTATGCCCTTTACCTTTCCAGCCTTAAACCTCCCATGAAAAAAACAGGCGACGCTTATTGGAACTAAGTATACAAATAATTCTGTTATACTTAAACAACCACACAATCTGCTTTCTGAGTCTGCAACTCATGCACAACAGTAAAACGTGATTATAGCACTAAGATCTTTTAAAATATGCAAAATAAAATATACATCAGTAGACAGTCACTTGTCACCCCTTAACAAAACGCTGCACGCCTGTGATTTCTGATGAAAAAGTATAATCATAATCGGGACCATACTGGCAGTCGTTTCCACTTAGATCCCCATCCTAACACAAAACAGACACCTAGCCTACTCTTGTTCAATGAGAACATTGGTATGCTGCTAAAACCAGACAAAAAATAAAGGAAAATGGCGAGTTGTTTTAAATCTTGGTTGCATGGACTGCTAAGTTGAATATGGATCAGATATAAGAAGGGCTTCCCAGATTCTCCCAACCAATCATTTCCACCAATTAGAAGCATTCTTAAGTGACACTCCATAAAAATACCCAACCATACCATTCACTAACTTTGGAGTTTGAGTAACCACTGCCTTAACAAGCCGCAGTGCAATTTAACTCATTCATGTAGTCTTTTTCTCAGTGATGGCAAAAAAAGAAAGTTACACAGTCTGTTACAGAATATTAGGATAAATACCATGACGTACCTGTAAAAAAAGACTCCTGGTATCGCCTTTATGGCGGTCCATAAATTCCTTGACTGGTGAAATAAAACAGAGGATTCAGTAGCAGGTAAAATCTCCAGTTCATCGCAGAAAGAAGGAAATACCTGCTGCTGGACCCACTATTTATTAGGGGAGAACAAAAGAAGCTTAGGTTGGGGGTGGAGGTGCTATGCAAGTGGTGGCTCGGAATGCAAGAATCTGATTGGCTGCCACCACTTGCTTAGCAAGAACCTTTAAAACGCTTTTTTTTGAGAAAACCTCAATGTGACCTTAATGTTTAAACACACTGAATCGTAACTAGAAATGATAAATTACATATTTAGTTATGATTTCAGAGTGTTTTACATTAAGGTGAACTACAAATCAGCTGTACACTTTCTGTCGCTTGTGGAAACACTCTGGGGTAACGTCTTGAACATTGTATCTTCTCATGACATGCTTGGGCTTAAACACACAGGCGCCATGAGAAGCTACTCGGGGTTAATGAGTTTTGAAAAAGAGTGAGTGTCCTCATAAGCAGACAAGCAAGCAACATGCACCTCCAAGCACATGCCAAAAAACACATAATACACCAAAGCAGTGTGCCTCACAACAGGCCCTAAGGCAAAACAACATACCCAAGACACTAGTAATAGGTGATTCCATAGTCAGGCACACAGATGTTCCACTCACTAGGCTGGACAAGGGGAAGGTTACTGTCAGTTGTCTGTCAGGTGCTATGATCTACCACATAACACAAGCACTTAGATCACTCCAGAACAGGTACATATATGACACGGTCTTTGTACATGTCAGTGTGAATGATCTGAGACATACCTCCCAGGACAAGATGACAAGAGATATATAGTAGCTCTATGATCATGTAGCCCAGGCTGGTATGACCCTGACCTTGAGTAGCATCTTACCTTCACCTACATGATACGGCAATATAACAGAAAGACGATAATCTTCAACAATTGGCTGAGCTTCTGCTGTCATTCAAAGGGTATCCAGTCTCTGTCTGCCTGGGATGACATGATAGACATGCCTTGTTGCTTTGCTAGATATGGTTTGCACCTGTCACCCCTGTGCTTCTGAATACTGGCCAAGGTTCTTGATGTCCCCATATTACCTTTTTTATGCAAGGCTTAAAGATTCATAGGTTCATAGGTAGGTACTAGGCTATCGGCTCTGGGAACTATACAAGCCCAGCCTAAAAAGGTACCCTGGCTTTTGCCACCCAAGAAAATTATTTTCCTGTGCCACTGTCGAGCAGAGCCACAGAGATGATCCCTGGGGTGAATTTCCTATTTCCCATCCAATCATCAAGAGTTTTCTTGAAGAGTTTTAATGAGGAGCTTTGTTTGATATATATAGGTAGTTTATTCCAGAGTATGGGAAGTGTCTGGGACAAGAATCTATCCCTCCGGCATATTCTGTTTATTGTGGTGACAAGGTTTAAGTCCCTAGAGCGTGTAGCTCAGAGGCATTGGGATTTCTTTAAGTGGAGCATGTCCAACAGCTCTGGGTTTGACATAGCTTTGTATGTTAGGCAGAGATCACCTCTGAGTAGGTGATATGCAACGGATTAAAGCTGGATTTTTTTGAGACAGTCTTTGTAGGGCATCTGTTTGAGGTCAGTAATCCTCTTTGTGAGGTATTTCTGCGGCCTTTCCAGTTGTTGTAGATGTCTTGTGATGTACATACCAAAAGGTGTGTTGCACTCTATAATGGGTCTAATGAGTGATGAGTAGAGGGAAACAATGACCTCTTTTTTTCTGGATGAGAAAACTTTTGTGATGAGGTGTGCCACATAGAAAGATTTCCTGACTACTGTGGCGATGTGATTATCAAAGGAGAGACTACTGTCCACCTGTGTCCCAAGGTCTCTTATCACACTTTAAGTGTTAAGTATACTACCG
The DNA here is from genome assembly GCF_019279795.1 of Protopterus annectens. Taxonomy (NCBI): domain Eukaryota; kingdom Metazoa; phylum Chordata; order Ceratodontiformes; family Protopteridae; genus Protopterus; species Protopterus annectens. The sequence goes on from NC_056728.1 coordinate 326,112,607, forward strand.
CCTATGTTGTAGTTCATGGGTACAGAATTTTTACCAAAGGGGATGACAATGCACTTTTTGGCATTGAGCTTGAGGCCATGGCTTTGACACCAGGCATCTGTCTCAGTGAGGCCCTTTTGTATGATGGCCACATTGTTAGGAGTATCGATTATGGCTCTTAGTTTGCAGTCATCTGCGAACTTCATTAGCCAAAGACCTTCTGTATTAGCCTGTACTTCAGAGAAGTAGATACCAAACAGGAGAGGACCCAGGACTGAATCCTGTGGTACTCCACTTGTCACTGATCTGAAGTTGGATTTGGAGTCTGCTACTTTCACAGTGTGGGTTCTGTCAGTGAGCCAGTTGGCAACCCACTTTGTTACATAGGGATTTATACCTAGTTTAGTGAGTTTATCTATAATTCCAGTGTGGGGGATGGTGTCGAAAGCCTTGGAAAGATCTAGATAGGCTATGTGAACCACCTTACCCTTGTCTACGGCTTTGGTGACTGCTTCAAAAAAGTGTATCAGGTTTAGGAGACATGATCTGCCTTTTACAAACCCGAACTGGGTGGGGTCCAGAGTTTGGAGATTACCAATGTCTTTGTTTATAAGTTCCATGATGATACGTTCCATGGCCTTGCAGACTTGGCTCATCAGGCTACTGGGGCGGTAGTTCCCAGGGTCCGTGGCGGCTCCCCCCTTGTGGAGTGTGATAACCATCGCTGTGTGCCATTCAGCAGGCACAAAGCCTGAGGTGAGGCTATGATTAGCCATGGTACTTAGATGGGGTGCCAGTTCGTTCTGTAGTTCATGTAGAATGCAGCCTGGGATGTTGTCTGGTCCCATGGATGCTGTGTTCCTGGCTTTGGAGAGTGTGGTTTTTGCCTGTGCAGCCGTGATTACAGGAACTTTGCATTCTTCCGGTATAGAGATGGGCTCTTTAATGGGTGAGAGGGGGGTAAAGTTAGCACTAAACCTGTCTTCCAGGATGTTGGCAATATCAGTTGGGTCTGTATATTTAGTGCTATTGTGCTGTAACTCAGGGCAGATCTGAGTGTTGCCATTGAGATTATTGACATAGAATGCTTTGTGGTTGTCTTTATAATCAGTGGCAATTTTGTTTTCGTAACTAGCTTTGGAGGATTTTATCAGGGATCGCAGCTTCTTACTAAGGCTGACCAGGGAGCTCCTACACTCATGGGATTTTACTCTCTTTTGCAGCAGTTTCTTCCTTCTGTTGTACAATTTGTTTATGGCAGGGGACCACCAGATTGGCTTACTTTTTTTGGAGGATAGCGTCTTGGTATTGTTTGGGATAGCATGATCCATGCACTCATGTAAGTGCTTATAAAGTGCAAATGTGTAGGATTCAGTAGTCGTAACTGTATTATCCATCTGCATGGGTGTCATGAAGTTCACCACTTCTGTCTTAAGAAGCATGAAGTTGGCTTTGGAGACATTTTTTACCATGATTTCCTTAATGGGGTGGGGGTGGGGGAAGCATGTGGATATCTAGGGTAATTAGCTTATCGTCAGATCAGACCAATGAGGCGTTGACTTCAGGTGTGGAACACCAGACACTCAGGACAAACCAAACACTGTAACCAACACAAATAACCACAAAGTGATCTAAATGCTACTCATTGCCAGACGTCTCAGCCTCCAGATGCACACACTCAAGGCACTTCTCAGTATGGAGAATATTGATATCAATGCAGTAACAGAAACCTAGTTCAAGGTTCCAGAGAGCACACCAGCACTACCAGGATACTACTCATTCCATACCTTCCAGCATCAGAACCTGGATCATAGCACATAGGGCGGGGATGTATCCATATTCATCAAGGATACCTACACCTCTCTCTACATCCTCTCTACAGAATATGTACCCATAGAATGTTGCACAGCAATGTTCTTTCCACTCCACAGGGGTGGGGCCACAACAGACCCTTGGCATTCCCACTCTATGAGCCTGACAAGTCTGATCTGCAAGGCAATGGCACCAGTCATAATGGAAGTCAACAATAAAGACATTGGGAACCTTCACACAGTTGAGCACACCCAGTTTGGCTTTGTCAAATGCAGATCATGCCTCCTGAACTGGGTGGATTTCTTTGAGACATTTACCCAAGCTACAGATGATTGAAAGGAGCTCAACACAGCCTAGCTATACCTTGCTAAGGCCTTTGACACCATTCCCCAGTCAGGTATCATAGATGAACTCACCAACCTGGGCATAAATCCATACATCACAAGATGGATTGAAAACTGGCTCACAGATAGATCCTACAAATTAAGAGTTGTTGGCTACATGTCAGACTCTAAACCATTAACAACTGGTGTCCCCCAGGGTTCAGTCCTGGGGCCCCTCTTGTTTGATGTATACTTCTCAGAAGTACATGCCAACACAGAAGGGTTGTGGTTGACTAAGTTTGCTGGGAACTGTAAAGTGTTTGCCATAATAGATTCCCCGGATGACACAAATATTCTCCAGAGGGGAATCTATGAGACAGATGTGTGGTGTCAGAATCATGGCCTCAAGCTCAATGCGAAAGAATGTATAGTAATCCCCTTTGAGGAAAACAAAGTACCCACAGACTACCACATAGGTGTTACTCCCTATAAACTGACAAGGTAATAAGAGATCTGGGGACACAAGTAGATAGTCATCTTTCCTTTGACAAACATGTTGCCAAAGTGATTAGGAAATCCTAGGTGGCCCACCTAATCAACAAAGGGTTTACATCAGGATCGAAAGAGGTAGTGTTGGCCCTCTATTCTTAAGTCATCAGACCCATCATTGAGTACAATGCACCATTTTGGATGTACTCGACTAGGCATATCCAGCAGCTGGAGAGACCACAGAGGTACCTCACCAAGAGGATTACTGGCCTCAAACAGTTGTATTATGCAACACAACTGGAAAAACTAAATCTGTTCTCTGTTGCGTACCGCCTACTCAGAGGCAAACTCTGCCTAACATAGAGAGCCATGTCCAACACATAACTGTTGAACATGCTCCATCTAAGGAAAACAAAACTGAGTCACACTACACACTCCAGGGATATGAACCTCATCACAACAATGAATACAACAGGCTGTTGGGATAGAGTACCATCCCAGAGACTTGCCTTACTGTGAAACAGAGTCCCAATGTACATCAGACAGATCCCCTCACTGACACTCTTCAACAGGAACCTTGATGAGTGGATGGGAAACAGACAATTCACGCCAGGGATCACATCAGCAGCCCCACTTTAAAGGGGCTTAGGGTACTAACTATTAGAACTAGGGCTTAGGAGACTAACCAATGGGGTGGTGAAAGCTGCACAACTTGCCTAGGCTAATATGTGCCTTCGTGAAAATAGTCTATTACATACCTATGAACCTATGTGACAGGCACATGTCTACAGGTAGTAAATGTGTACTTCATTGTACAGTCATGTTGTACAGCAGGCACATGCACCACATACACTGTAATGCTTACAGATACTGGTGGTTATTATGCACAGTGGGTGAGATGTGCACCTCATGTCTTTTGTGCCATTGGGATGTGTGCTGGGTGGGGCAGTCCTGGAGGCTCCCTGTCATAGTCACCCTCTTACACACATCTCTGCCCATCCATCTTTGGCGTATTATACTGTGTTCCCCCTACATATATAGGTACATAGGTATGTAATAGGCTATCTGCCTGAAGGCATATATTAGTATGGCCAGAGTGTGCAGCTATCACCACACCTGGGGTTAGTTCCCTATGCCTCTGTATAGTAGAGCTGATGAAGTGATCCATGTTGTGACAATTCAGTTTCACATACACTCATCAAGGCTCCTCTGGAAGAGTGTCAGTGAGGGACTCATCTTAATGTAGGTTGGGAGCCTGTTCCAAAGCAAGGGAAGTCTGTGAGTTAGTAATGTATCCCTCCAACATGTTCTATTTATTGTTGTGATTATTATATCCCTAGAGCATGTGGCACAGTGAGCTTGGGTTTACTTCAGATAGAGCATGTACATCAGTTCTACATTGGACATGGATCTGTCTGTTGGGCAGAGATCGCCTGAATAGATGGTATGCAACAGAGTACAGATTGAGTTACTTTAGTCTTGTTGCATGGGGCAAATGTATGAGGCCAGTAATCCTTTTGTTGAGGTACTATTGATCTTTCCAGCTGCTGAAGGTGCCTCATCAGATTCATCGCAAGTGAGTTGTGGTACTCTCTGATGGGTCTGATGACTGATGAGTAGAGGGAACCTCCTTTGACCTACATGCAAAGACTTTGGCAATTTGTGGGAACACATAGCATGATTTTCTAACCACTTTGTGAATGTGTTTCTGAAAGTAGAGATGACTATCCACATGTGTCCATAGATCCCTTATTATTACCTCCATATTTAGGGTGTTGACACATATGTGGTATTTGTATGACTGTAGCTCAAGGCTATAATTTTGACACCACATCTGTCTTACTGAGACCCTTTTTAAGGATGTCTCTGTTGTCCCAAACATCAATTATGACAACCTTTTTGCAGTCATCCACAAACTTTGATAACCATAGTCCTCGTGGGTTTGACTGTACTTCTGAATAGTATACACCGGACAGGAGGGGTCCCAGGACTGAGCCATGGGGGACAACAGTGGTTACCAGCTTACAGTCCAACAGGGAGACCACAATTATTACCTTGTGGGATCTATCTGTGCCCCAGTTGGCAATCCATCAGATGACATACGTGTTTATGCACAGGTTGTTGATTTTGTGGATACGACATGTGTGCGGGATGTTGGAAAAGGTCCTTTCAAGGTCTATGTAGGCTATGTGGAGCTCATTTCATTGATGTATGTCCTGGGTAACTGCCTTGCAAACTGTCTAGCAGGTTTAGGGACCATTATCTGCCCCTGACCAAACCAAAATGGGTAGGGTTGGGTGTTTGGAGGCTCCCAATAGCTCTGTTTATGAGTTCCATAATGATGGACTCCATGGCCTTGTAGAACAGGCTTATTAGGCTTATAAGACAATAGTTCCCATAGTCTGTTGTGCACCAACACTTGTGGAGTGTGCCAAACGTTGCTGTAACCCATTCAACAGTTTCACATCCTGTACAGAGGGTGAGTCTCAACAGACTGTTCAGGTGCAGGGTCTGTTTGTTTTGGAGTTCACATATGATACAGCCAGGGACACCAAGTCCTCCCATAGACGCCATGTTTTTAGGTTTGGATAGAGCTGTTTAACCATTGTATATGTGATTTCTGGGTTTACACAATCCCCAGGTATGGTAATGGGCCCTTTTGTCAGTGAGTGGGGGGTAAATATGTATGAACCTGTCTGACAAGATGTTGGCAATGTCAGTTGTGTACATGTATTTGTTTACACTTTGCATTAACTCAGAACATATATGAGTTTACATTGATATTTATGACATAGCTAAAGAAAGATTCATGGTTCTCTATGGAATCTTTGGCAATATTTTTGGCAGAGCTTGGCTTGGATAATGTTAGGAGTGCTCATTGTTTCATGATGATACTAATCAGAGATTTATTGATCTTCTTTGTATTTTAACTTTCTTTGAACAACTTAGGTACTTGTATTACATAGTTTGATTATGACAGGGGTCCAATATATCATATGGGTATGTTTTCATATCACTGTGTGTGCAAGGCAGGATTGGTGAATAGTGACGTGTCTGGAGTAAGAACTGCAACTGCCAGATATGTGTGGCCCACTGCTGTACTCAGACATGGCCTAAGTGTGTGAGCATGCCCAGTATGACCTTTAGTATGTTGATGACTGAAATTTGCAAAATTTGTTTCAGTGTGTGTGAGCATGCCCACTATGGCCATATATACTATATGTGTGTATCAAGTTGGTTTTTACTTCAGGGCTCACCTTTGTGTTGTACATTGACAGGAAGTACGCTGTGCCTGCAGGGCTTCCATGAGTCAATTTGCATAGACTTATCAACATTTCTACATACAGGGGGGACAGCTATTATTTGTATATTTCTACCCAGGGGGGGCACATCTGATTGTTACTGTGGGTGTCCATAGGATGAGGGGTACACTTGACACTTATCCACATTTGCTAGGCCTGCACTGCTATGTCAGGTACTCCATTTCAGTCTGTACTGTTGCCTATCGTACTGGCTTGAGGCATACCACTGTATTACAGACCTTAGCTTCCAATTACACATATATTAGTTTGTGTCTTCATAGCCTACCCAACCCACATCACACTGCCTGGCCTGCTGTTATCTGTCTGCATAGGCCTGGGGGGAGGTTACCCATATGCCTCTTCAGAGGGCATGATATAGCATTTGTTTGTGTTTGCATTTGTGTACAATTGTCCTGCTGGCTGTGACTATTAGGTATGTGACCCACACCAACTGGTATGTGTGAGTGACTTAAGTTGTGTCTGTGCCAGTGAAATGTTGTCATGGCTTAGTGGTTCAGTACTGTGATTATAGTGCACAGTATACTGAGTTTGAGCCCTGTCACTGCTTTTTATTTTCCTGCTGGGCAGACCTGACTGGTTAAGGAACAGTAAAGCAGGTGTGAGCGTGTTTACCCGACTTTGCTCAACTTTGCCCAACTTTGCCCAACGTTGCCCAACTTTGCTCAACGTTGCCCGACGTTGCTCAACATTGTGCTAGTTAGCATGGTTTGCAGATTCGCACAATTGTATTTAAATATGCTCAGTACTGGTAAAATGTGCTTAGCAGTGCTTTATATTGCTTAAAATAATGCACTCATGCCTCAGGTGGTGCTGCAGGGCTGCCTATGTCGGAAGCACATAGTACACTCCCTATACATGTTTGAAAACAGGTAATGTCAAGTTAGGCATCCCTTTTACTGTATGTGTGAGTCAGAGAGAGGTGTCATTTCCAGGATTCCTACTGAGTCAGTGTGTGTGCTGTGTGTTTCCTCTTTGCCAAGGCCAGGGCATACTGGGCATGCCTCCTTCTGCCTACTGGGGCAGGCACAGGTCGTTCCTCCTCCGAGTCATGCTGTGCCTGTGCAGGCCTTGGCAATGGTGGGGGGCTGTTTGGCCCTGCCCCGTGCTGTTCCTGCTGCAGCTGTTTCTGCAGGATCATATTGTGTAGCATGGCACATACCATAACAATTTGGGTACATGTAGTTGGTGAGTACTGCAAGGCGCCACCAGATGTGTCCAGGCACTGGAATCATGTTTTGAGCATCCCAAACACACACTCATTTATGTTTCTTGTTTGTGCGTGTGCCTCATTATGGAGTTCTTGTTCAGGTATGTGTGCATTTCTGATGGGTGTCATTAGCCACGGCTCCAGTGCTTATCCAGCATCCCTCACTAGGTGACCATCATGGATGTCCCCATTGGCAGATCTCTGGTACAGCTGCATCAGATGCCAGATGTGGGACTCATGATAGCTTCCAGGGCAGCCAGCACACACATTCATTATTATGCCCTGGGCATCGCACATGACCTGGCAGTTGATGTAGGAAGCCCTTGCTGTTGATGTAGACCGTACCCCGCACACCGGGTGGTGCTTTGATGCGTATGTGCGTGCAGTCTATTGCACCCACTACCTCAGGGTATTCTGCTATTTGGTAGAAAAGACGCATATTGCTGGCCAATGCCTCATGGGAATTGGGGAAATATACATGGTCACCGACATGTGCTGGCATGGCATCCATGAACTAGTGGAGTACCCTGGATGCTGATGCCTGTGAAATCCCCATCATATCACCAGTTGGTCTTTGGAAGGTACCTGTAGCTAGTATTCTTAGGCCAGCATATACCTTGGTATCCACTGGGATGGGTTCCCCTCTGTTGGTTCTGTGTGTGAGGCATGGCCAGCACAGCTCAACAATTTGCTGTAAGAGGTCTCTGTCCACCTTATAGCGCTCCACTATCTCCAGCTCATGTAGCCTCTGGTAGGTTACCCTGGGTCTGTACACACTTCTCCATCTCCTCACTGTGGGTTGCTCAACAGCATTCACAACATCACCACCCTCAGCACCTTGCACCTGTTGGTTTATGATAGCAAGATCATCCCCTAACATTTTGTCTGACTTAAGCTTTTTAAGCTTTCCCTCTTTGTATACTGCAGTGTTGCAGGGTTCTTGAGAAAAAACAGGGGGGAATGGTGTTTGCAGAGTTTAAAGTGCTGGGCTGGGCTGGGCTAGTCTGCTGCCTGTGTAATTAGCTGATTCTGATATATTTCACCTGGCAGCTCTGCTAGTTCTCCTTGGTTAACTTCCTAATACTTCTTTTCTTTCCTTTTGCCTTTCTGTTTCCGCCCAGGGGGAAGCGCCGTGCAAACAAGCACAAATGCGCACACATGCGCGCACACGCTGTGTGCATGTTTTTCAAGGAGTTTCCTATCTTTTAACAATGTGCACCTTGGGTTTGAGGTTTTCAAACAGGACAACTGTAGGCATACCTCTTGCAGTCCTGAGCAACTCAGGGCAAACACAAGCCACTGTACTCCAATTAGCTTCCAGCCTGTCTAACACACCCCTTCATGATGTCACCTATATTCTACTCTTCTACTCACCTACTCCTACTCTTACAGTCTTGGGACATGCCTCACATGCTGGGGAAAATTGGTATTCACTATCCTTATCCTCATTTGCATAGGATTGCCTAGTAATGCATGGTTACATCTCTCACACTGAGCTTCCCCCCCTTAGCAACCACTGCTCAGTGGTCATGTTGTCTTCAGCCTGCCATTCACCTGCATGGCAGAATAAGTTTTTTAGTGAAAATGCCTATTTTTGGCTTTTTTAAAATTATTTTCTTGTTTTTATAAGCGCCGCACTTTTGCGTGGTGCTGTGCTATGCTTAAACATCAGAGATCGGGGAAAAAAAGTTAAATTGTTATATTTTTAAACATTTTATAATGCCAATGGCCTTATATTTGGCCATTGACCTGCTTCCTCAACTGTATGTATCCTTTATTTGGAGCTGTCATAGCTCCGTTTAGCTGTTTGCAGTAACGGAGTACATTTCTGTAGCTAACACTAATCTTCCATGAACAGGTTAGTATTTCTTGGATTGCAAATTTACCTCATTTGCATGGCTTTCACCAGCAAATGAGGTAATTTGCATACCATGACGCTGTCCGTGCAAGAGTAGCTTTAGCAGCTCTCGTGCACGCCCCTGCCGGCTGTACCTGGATCGCACGGCAGACATATTGCCGGCGTGAGCTCCTACACTCTTCTTGCACTCCGTGCAAGCTTTCGTAAATCCAGAGGATTGTGTTACTACAGAGCAACTACCCGTTTGTTTCAAGATGTCTTAAGAGCTATCTATGTGATTTATCTTTGTAAAGAATTCCAAGCAAAACCACAGCTGGTAACAGGCAGAAAGGCAAGGCAACAGTTGTAAAATCCTCAAGTTTTATTAAAAGTTGGCACTTTCTCAGTGTTCACCACCACTTCATCAATCAAAAAAGTAAAGCAAATGAACTTCTTTTATACTAGATTTCAGTATCAGTTAACACAACAATGCAGAATCCTAAATGATCCACATGGCATCTGCTTTTAAAGCAACAGTGTCTAAAAACTGCACATAAAAATAACAGTACAAATACCAAGATGCAGAATAGTACATTTATCTACTTTACTTTGCTTTTAATACTGGTTTTAGTGGTACATGTTCATTCAGACCGATTCCCCTGTGCATTCCTAACCTTAAAATCCACTGTAATTCTGTATTTTCAGTCATATTTACTAAATCCCGCCTCCATACTCACATTCGCAACTTGTAAAACTTGGAATACAAATGTATATGTGTTGTCATTTGTTAGTGTGTGTTTTGCTAAAGCACTACAATCATTCCCTCTTCTCATGCAATACAAATGATCCCTCACTGTCTCTTTCAGTTTCCGGTTGGTTTTGCCAAATAAAATTTGAAACATGAAACACAGTGTGCTGCATAAATAACATTGTGGGTTGCAGTTTTCTGAAACTCTAAGTTTCCATAAATGGCCTGTCTCTGGATGCTTAAAGTACATAGACTGATCAATATAGTCACAATATGCACACTCCTGACATTTATTGTACCCCCTGGCCTTTCCCCTAGATTATGATATAATCTAGGATAACATAAACTTTGTTTAAGATTCTTCTTATTTTTATACACAAAAACAGGTTGCTGGCCTACCAGCTCTTTTACCTTCTTGTCACTGTGTAAAATGTGCCAGTTACGTCTGACCACTTTCCTAATCCTATTCACCGATGTTGTATAGGTAATAACCATGGGCATTTTCACAGATCTACTTTTAGCATACTTAGCTGTATCATTTCATTGTGAGAAATTGGCCTTGGTCCTCCCTCATCTTTCCTTATTTACTACACTATATGCTTTGTCAATTTCCACAGGCCCATACTCTGTACCCTTAAAGTCATCCTGTAGACTGCATAGTCCATCCTGAAAGTCCTTGTCATTACAGGATAGAAGTGAGTTCCTCATAGCCTGTCCTTTAATGATATTACTAAAAATATGTTGTGGATGCGTACTATCCCTATGCAAATATGTGGGGCGATGGCATTCTTTCCTATGAATACTGGTGGTTAGACCAGTTCCTTGCTTGGCTATAGTTAAATCCAAAAAAAATCAATTTTACTCATGGATTTACTTAGGGTAAATTTAATAAAATTACTACTGGTGTTCAAATATCAGGTTTAAAGTTCTAAACTCTCTTCATCTCTCTGCTAACCTATAAAAAGATCATCCACAAATAGTTGATATATTATTATATGTGGATCCATATTATTTAGAATGAGTTGGTGTTCCCATTCCATCATGACCAAGTTGGCATATGTGTTCACACAGCCAGTGCCCTTGGCAACTCCTGCTTTTTGCAAATAGCACTTGCCTTTAAAGAAGAATATGTTATTCTCTAGAACTAATTATAAGAGTAAACAGAATAGATCCACCTGTTTTGATTCAAATTTTCTGTACCTATCTAAGGCACTTTTCACCATCAATACCCCCTCCTGATTGGAAATACATGTAAATAATGAAATCACATCTAAGGTTGCCAAGACCTCAATACTTTTACTGTTCTCCCCATTGGTTACATTATATAGATCCCTTAGAAAATGTTCAGTGTCCTTTAACACTACCTCAGATTCATCCAGAACCCTTCTAAGGTGTTTGTACAGAAACCTAGAAATAGGCTCTGTCAATCTACTACAGTGGGTCTAAATAGGGGCTTCAAGGGGTGCTTGTGTATTTTTGGCAGCCCATGCATTTGAGGTGTAAGTGGATTCTGCACTATAAAATAATCATACAGTTCCTTAGTAACAAGCCCTAAATTCAAACATTCTAGTTTGCAGTTGTCAAGTCTACAATTCAAGTCATGCACCATTACTGCATCAATAGTAAAATAAGTGTTAAAATCACTAAGCATAGTAAACATACTATCATGATAGTAAGTTGAATCAAGAACAACCACCGGTCTCCCCTTATCTGTTGGATGAATAACAATATTTGTATTACATTGCATTTCTGACAAAGCTTATCATTCACTTTTAGTTAAATTATCTGAGCTATTGTGCCTGTTCAGTTCCTTGTTACTAAAAAACTCATACAAGTAATTTTCCCAGGCTGATAAAAGAAACTACAACAGCAGGAGGCAGTGCTGGTACAAATATACTAGGCTTTTTAAATAATTTGACTTCATTATTTTCACGATCATTACCTTTTTTCCTTCTTCTTTCAACTTTCCCAGTTAGGGGTTGCCACAGTGGATCACCTGTCCGCTCATGATTGGCAGTGGAGTTTTACAGTGTCGAGTTGTCAGCCCGGCGCCCAACCTTCCACAGAAGGCACACACACATGCACACAGTCATACCTAGGGCCAATTTAGAGTGTCCAATTCACCTACAGCATATCTTTGGGATATGGGAGGAAACCGGAGCACCCAGAGGAACCCACGCGACCACAGGGAGGACATGCAGGCTCCGCACAGAAGGTACCCCAGCCAGAAACCTATGAACCTACACCTGTGGATGGGAGATTGTAGGTTTACCCCAGGAATCATCTCTGTGTCACTGCTGGACAGAGGCACAACAAACTAATGGGTACAGTATTTTTTCATATAAGGGGTGGCGTAAGCCACAAAAATTCGGGCTAGGCTTATAAATGCCTTGGGGCAGATAGCCTAGTATAAACCTATGAACCTATGAACCTATGAACCTATGAACCTACAAGAATTGAACCAGAGAACCTCTTTAATTAGTTTTAATGATAAATTATGTGCAAACAGATGAAACTCAACAAGCAGTTCTGTAGTATCAGCCCCAATAGTTTGACAAAAGTCAGACCTTTATTCAGCAGCAACTCTTCTGCTGCTGTTAAACTGTAGCTGGAAATGTTCTAAACTAAACTCCTTGTTCCAACACCCACATTTTCTTGATGGTTCTGGTTTGGTTGGATGGCAGTGGCTCCTTCCTCTTCTGGCCCCCTCTGTAGTTGTCTAAATCATGGGACTTCTTTCTGATACTGTGATATGGCAGGGGTAGTCCTGGAAAAAAAGAAGACAAAGATTCCAATTGTGGCTGGAGTATTTTACGCCTCACAAGTGGGCCATTTCCGCTATCTTTGATGTCAATACTGCATTACTCAAACCTTGACACTCCCCTACCAGAGTGGAGTACGTAGAAGTTTGTGGCTCTGGTGACGTCACCTTATCTCCATCACCTGGATTTGTCACTTAATTTGTCACCACTTGCTGACTACTGTGACTGGACTGTGGTACTTCCTGATTCAGTGTTCTGCTGATCACACACTGATTATTCAGCCCTTCAGCTGCAGAAGTGCAGGAATGTTTTGCATTAAGTTCCTGGTGAGTTTGTACCTTGGGCCAAGTCAAAACTTATTGTTTGGAAAAAACCTTTCAAGATACTGTATCATGTCTAGAAATATTTGTAATACCTGTTTACACAATTGTTCATGTCTTTTCTGGCTCAGGTTTCAGTCCTTCTGAAATAAGAATATGGCACGTGCTTTTCATACACATAAATATATCTATATCTATATCTATATATATATATATCTATATCTATATATATATATATATATATATATATATATATATATTATGTATATATATATATATATATATATGTATATATATATATATATATATATATATGTTGTTTGTCTTTCGGCTTTTTCCTGGTAAGGGGTTGTCACAGCAGAACTCCGGTCCGCTAATGATTGGCAGTAGATTTTTATGAAACGCCGAGGTGCCAGCTCAATGCCCAACCTTCAACGAAGGCATGCCCATTTATGCACGCATGTCTTTTGAATGCTACCCAACCGCATTGAGGACATGCAGACTCCACACAGAAGGCACTCCCAAGCCAAGCCGAGAATCGAACGGGAGAACCTGTTGCTGTGAGGTAACAACACTACCACTGTACTCTCTCTCTCTCTCTCTCTCTATATATATATATATATATATATATATATATATATATATATATATATATATATATATATATATATATATACCACATCCCTTCTGTGTTTATGTGATGGTTAAAGCCAATTTAATCTATTCAGCAGCTCTCTCAGCCTCTTGTCACATTATTCCCATATCAGTTTCCACATTAGTACACCATCATTTATGTTGAAAACACTGTCCTTGTCTTCAAGGTCTTTATATAACTTTCAGGACTTTGCAACACCATTGGTACTGGTGAATTACCAGATGGAATCCCAGTGATATATTAAATGAACAACATTTGAATCTTGCTTTCTGTAGATTTCTTTGCCAGAAATCATGGCTTCAATCTAGTATTAAAACTTAGCATTTGAAAACCGCTTAACTCTAGACAATCGATGATGTTCTCTTTTAATTATAGATTCATAGGTTCATAGGAAGTTACTAGGCTGTTGGCCCTAGGGCCTTTATAAGCCTATCCATGTTATACATTTGTTGCCTTATTGCCTAAGCTATATGGTCTATATTTGCAGTGTGAGTCTATGATTAGCACTGACTGCCCTTATTGAAGAGGGAAGTAGGTGACATCCCCGGTGTAAATTTATGGTCTCCATCCAGTTGTCTAAGTTACGCTTGAATAGGGTTATTGAGGACCTCTATTTTATGTGAATTGCGAGTTTGTTCCAGAGAAGTGGCAATCTCTGAGAGACATATCTGTCTCTCCAGCATGTCCTGTCAATGTCACAGACTAGGTTAAGATCCCTAGAGTGAGTGAATATTGTTCCATTTGATTTGCAGATGTGCAGCATTTCCATTTGGGCAGGGTCTGAGACTGCTCTGTAGGCCAGGGACAAGTTGCCTTATAGCAGCACTGTAAGATACAGAGTATGGTGACAGGGCCTTCCATCTGTCTATGTAGGTCATGTGTTGAAGGCCGTGAATCTTCTTGGTGAGAAACCTCTGAGGTCTCTCCAGCTGCTGCAAGTGTCTGGTGTGGTACATACAGAAAGGAGCATTGTACTCTATTAGTGGTCTGATGAGGGATACGTACAGGGGAGTTATAACATCCTTAGTTCTGGATGTGATGCCCTTACTTATGAGATGTGCAACATAGAAGGCCTTCCTTACCATGTTGAACACATGGTGATCAAAATTAAGTTTGCAATCTACCTGTGATCCCAAGTCTCTCACCAGGGTCTATGTTAAATGTTCGAACATCCAAAATGTCGAACATCACATGGGCGAGACCAAATATTCGAAATTTGGATGTTCGAACATCAAATAAAAAAAAAGTAAAAACAGAAAAAAACATTTTAACAGTGTAGGCAGGGGGGCAAGCCCCCTGCACCCCCACATCCCCCCTACTTAAATATGCCAACTCCAAGACCACACTTCAGTGCAGAAAAGGAAAATTCTCCCTATCTGCAATGTATGGTGCCATTTAAAGTCTGTCTTCGAACACTCAAAATTTTGAACATTTGGACTCGACCATGTAACGTTCGAAATTTTGAGCGTTCGAAGATTTGTCAGGCACCCTCTCACCACAGGGTTTGAGCTAAGGAGAGGTACTGTTAATATTGTAATGTGCAGGGACTTCCTGTTGGCTGAAAAGGATGATAACTCATTAGTTTGCATTTAATTTGAGTCTGTGGCTTTGGCACCAATCATTTGTCTGTGTAAGGCCTTTTTGCAGTATGTCAGCATCATTGTGGGACTCAATGAGTGGACCCAGTTTGCAGCCATCAACGGACATGGTAAGTTACAGGGCATCTATTTTCCCCTGGACATCTGAAAAATGCATTCCAAACAGTAGGAGGCCCAGCACAGATCCCTGCAGTATACCAGTGGTAACTGGTCTGCTATTAGAGGTGGAATCCTCAATGGTGACTGTATGTGATCTGTCAGTGGTCCAGTTGGTTACCCATCTAGTGACATATGGGTTAACTCCCAGGTTTTTTTTAACTTCTCCAAATCTTTTGAGTTTCTAATACCATGATGGGAATGGACCCCATTCCTAAGTCAAAGTATGATTAAAGTTCATGAAATGAATATTGTTTCAATCCTTGATGTCAACCAAAAGTTCTCTTTGAAGCACTCACAATGTGCCCAGCATACCTATTAACCTGTCAGTGCAAGAAATCTGGAAAAAGACTGACAAAATGGTGTGACAAAGGTGCAAAAATAGGGGCATATTTTAAATATTACCTTATAAGCTTAGAATCCACAGTGGTGGTGCTGTGGTAGCGTTGTCACCTCACAGCAAGACGTTGTCCCGTTTGATTCTCAGCTAGAGCATCTTCTGTGGAGACATCCGTGAATGGGCGTACCTTCGTTGAAGGTTGTCCATTAGGGCTGGCAACTCAGCATGTAAAAATCAACTGCCAATAATTAGCGGACTGGCGTTCCGCTGTGGCGACCCTTAACCGAGAAAAGCCGAAAGACACAACAAACTTATAAGCTTAGAAAGTTGCTAGAGTAACAGGATTGATTTATTTTAATATACATTTTCTGTAGGATTTGAAGTCTGAAACTCAAATGTATGTCATTATTTAGTGACTTTAATCCTCAGATCATCCCAGTAATTTGTCAGAAAAACACAGATTTTATGAGGAACAGACCAAAAATAAGAGCCAAAAATCTGGACATTCTGTGAAAATCTGTACAGTTGAGAGGTACATGCTCGGTAATGACTCCTTCTGCAATTCATATGGGTTTACATGTATTGGTAACATATCTAAATATGATTGTGGATTCTTTTTTATAAGACTTGTTGCTTCTACTACTATTGCAACTGTCTGGGTATTCTGGGTATCTTTCTTATACATTGCTCTGTTTCTACCTGCAAATCCTGATATTTTATAACTGTGTGAGTTTATCGATGATGCCTGAGTGGGGCATTGCATCAAAAAACTTAACTAACTTAAGATAGGTTGTATGTAGCATTCTGCCTTCATTCAGGGCTTTGGTGACATTCTCAAAGAAGTCCACCTGGTTTTAATAGGTATGATATACCGCTAACAAAGCCAAATTGTGTTGGGACAAGTGTTTGAACGTCACCTATGTCTTTGTTGATAAGGTCCATGATTATTCTAACCATGTCCTGGCAGATATGGCTGTTTAGACTTATGGGTCTATAGCTCCCAGGGTCTGTTGACAGACCCCTTTTGTGCAAGGGAATTACTGTTGCTGTGTTCCACTCTGTTGGGATAAAGCCAGTACTTACACTGTAGTTCCGCTACACCCTGTTACAGACCATTTAGTAAGCAGCCTGGGATGTTATTTGGTCCCATAGAAGCTGTGTTTTTGGCCATGGAGAGTGTGGTTATGAACTGCTCTTTGGAGATACTAGATAGAGGGCCAGTGACAGGTATGCTTTGAGGTATGTCTGGTGGGGACAGGGGGTGATGTTTGCCCCAAATCTGTCTGGTAGCAGGTTTTGGTGATGTCCTCAGGGTCAGTATGAGTGGTATCATCCACTACTAGTTCAGCAGAAAGCTGGCCCTTCACTTTTATATTTCTGATGTAGCTAAAGAATGCCTCCTGATTATCTTTAGTTAGGGATGCTATTTTAGCTTTGTACTTGGCTTTAGAGGACTTTGCTTGTTCAAGCTGTGGAGGGTGTCCTTCCTCTGCTGAGTCAGTTCCCTCTTGTTTATAGACATTACTTTCCTTCACTTGTTGTATAACCTATTTATGCTTAATGCCCACCAGGGTGGCTTGTTTTTCTGTGGGGACTTTGTTTTGATTTGTTCAGGTTCAGCTGACTCTATACATTTGTATGGGTGTTTATATAGGCCATTTGTGTACACCTCTGTATAGCAGTCATTGTTGACAGTGGCAACAGGGGGGTTGCAACTATTTATGGGTTCACTTTGGAGGCTATAGTTTGCTTTGGAGAAATGTTTCATCCTCTCTGTTCTTAAGGGGGTGTCAGGTATGGTTATTAATTCAAATGAAACTGAATTCTGATCCAACCTGCCCAGGGGGGGGGGGACACAGAGGGGTTAGTGCAGAGACCCCTTATCTTGGTGAGTACTAAGTCTAGAACATTTGAGTCCCTTGTGGGGGTGCAGACTATCTGTTACAGATCATGTGTATTAACAAAGTCCAGGAACCTTATGGCTAGCATGTTTGTGCTCATATATGACTCCCAATCGATGGAAGGATAGTTGAAACCACACATGACCAAGATGTTTGGCTGTATAGTGATTGACTCAAGGATGTCAAAGTAGGCAGAGTAGTTCTCATTGTTCATGGTGGGGGACCTGTAGCTAATAATGATATGGAAGGGGATTTTACCTACAGTTTGTTGGACTTGGAGTAGCACTACAGAGTCATACTGTTTGACCAGTCTTGAGGTGTATGTGTCTTTAATGAAGATCTATACACTTCCACCTTTGGTTCTTTCATGCTCATTCTGATATCTGAATGTGTGGAAGGTATTGCAGCCTTGCATGGCCAGGGGGCTCTCTGCACCCTTGAACCATGTCTGTGTGACTGCACAGATGTGGGCATTTTCCAAGGTAAGGAGTGCTTCCAGTGAGTGCAGTTTCTTATTTACAATCATTGCATTAAACAGCATAACCTTCAGTTTGTCTTAGTGATTATTTTACATCAGGAATTTAGTTGTCCTGATATTACTAAAAAGGCCACTGTAAGGGAGGCAAGTACCTTTTTCAGTAACTAAAAGCCAGGAGACCATCTCTGGCAAAGCAGCATGGCCTGTCAACCATATCTTCCCAGGCTGACAGATACTGTATCCCCCTGGATTGAAAAAAAAAGCTAAGTCAATTGTTGAAGTCAATCTTGTTTTGTTTACATTGAGGCATCATCCTAGATGAAGGAGGAATGCTGTTTAGAGCTATGGATATACTGGCTTGGGACATATAGTCATAACGGTACTTGCTGAGAGACTTGAGTATGTGCATGATCTGACAGACCCTGGCACCTGACAGGCAGCTAACTATGACCTTCTCCTTGTTCATCCTGGTGAGGTGGACATCTGTGTGTTTCACTATGGAGTTGCCTACGAGCAAGACATTTAGTTTTGAGATGTTTTGCATAAGGGGCTTATTGTCTGAAAGACTGTTGTGTGCATTGGGTTTCAAGCGAGTACCTCCACGTATGTGGGTTTATGTGTTGTGAGCTTGTTATGTGCAAGAGGTGAAGTGTGTGTACTGACAACGTTTATCAGGTTTGTTATTATGTGAGAGAACTGATTCTAAATTCATAGCATAGATACAGCTTTCACATGTTGTATCAGTTTGTTTTAGCAGTAACTGGCTGTCAGTATACACGAGGCAATTGCTACATTGCCTCAGGATGCCCATGTCAGTCAAGCTGCCTGGAGAAATGGTGGGAAACTGTCCATTCATTGTAGAAAGTATATACTGTAGTAATTAGTGGAGAGTGGGCTAGATGTCCATGGTTTTAGTGTAAGACTAACAAAATGTGTCTATTCTATGGAGGGCTATGGGTAGAAAAAATATGTCAGCGTTTCACAATGCACAGCTGAGTTGCTCACAGGACAGCAGTGCAAGCTCTGAGAAGCTCTGGTAAACTGATTGCAAACCCAGCCAAACAAGATGCTGGAATACAAGCTTAGTTAAATGATTTTTAAAAAAGTAAACACAGGGAAAGGCCAATAGCGATTCTTATTCCAGCAATCCCCAACTCAGATGGGTCCTTGGATGCACACTTCTGCCACAAGGATACACGGGGGCCTTCTTAATGTAAGTGGGCTGTTTTTTGTGCTCAAATTGTACCAAACAGTCTAGATTCAGCATGACTATATTGACTCTATGCTATAAAACGCAGAAGTACTAGAAATTGAAAGTGCAGAAAATCGCAATCACAACAGCAGAAAAAACTGTTTAAATAAAGCAGCAATTCAGAAGAATACTCTAACAAGAGTGTAGACAACAAACCTTCCTAGTGTGAAATAAGTGGTCTGAAATCCAAGTGCTTAAACCAGAACTAAGACACTTTAAGAATAGCAGGCAGAATAAATTATCAGCTAGCAATTCCCAGCTTAGAAGGGTGTAGGTTATCCTGCCCTGCCACAAGAGTCTACACCACAAACGTTCCTAATGTAAAATAACTGGTTTGGAAGCCATGTGCTTAAACCATAACAAAGACAGTTAGAAAAACAGGCACAAAAAGCATTCAATCAGCAATTTCCAGCTCAGAAGGACAGAGGCTACCATCTCCTTCCACAAGAGTGTAGACTACAAATTTTCTTAATGTGAGACAGCTGTCCTGAATCCCATGTGTTTAAACCAAAAGTAATAGGCTTACAATAAGAGTTGCAATTTAATGCAGTACCAGATAGCAGTGACATTTCTTTTAATCTACCCATGTACAGCATGTCATGGTTAGTAGGCCCTGTGTTATCTTGATGAGGAAAGCCTGTGTTCTGTCCAGCTGCTGCATGTGTCTGGTGAGGTTCATGCAAAAGGGATCATTATACTGTATTACTGTTCTGATGAGATTGACTACAGTGCTGTCATACAATCCTGAGATCTGCATGTGATGATGTGTCTTATGATATGAACCATACATATATACTGGAAAACATTAAACAGAAAATCCCCTTGATGTAGCTGCTTGTCTCATTGGATGGAGTGCTCTTACCTAAGCTCCTCCTTTTAATATACTTTTCCCTGGATCCCTGCCAAGCTAAGTTCAAACTACTGGCCTGCAGTGCTCTTTAACAGAACCTGGCAACCTCAGGATCAGTGTTATTTTCAAAATATACAGAAACTCCTCCTTTTAATCTACTTTTTCCTGGATCCCCGCCAGGCCAAGTTCTAACTACAGTTCTGCAGTGCTCTTTAACAGAACTGGGCAACCTCGGCATCAGTTTATTTCAAAATACACAGAAAGTATATTTTATCCTCTGGACAAAATTAATTGCTAGCCCTTGTTTAATTTCTATTTTTTAATTAATGCACTCCACTATGGATGTTAGCTTGCCCCCCCCCCCCCAATCCTGTACTTCCTAACAGCACTCTTCTTTTGCATGCTGTTTTAACTATTTGAAAGCCCTGCTGTTTTTCTAGTATTACTAAACTCTTTCTCATATAAATTGTGGTCTTTTTAAATCCCACATACTCCTGGTACAAGTGTTTCTTTTTTATTTTCACAAAAGAAAGGTATGCAAAACAAGTAAGTCCAAAGTACCTACTGTTTTTTCCTGAATGTTTCAGGACATTAGCTGTCCCCACTCCCCCATTCTGTACTTCTAACTGCAGTCTCTTTATATGCTGTTTTAACTATTTGAAATCCCTGCTGTTTTTCTACTTCTAAACCCTTTCTCTCATAAATTCTTGTCTTTCTAATTTCCATATAACTCCTTGGTAAAATTGGTTTATTTTATTTCAATAAGACAGGTATGCAAAACAAGTAAGTCAGAGTACCTACTGCCTTTTCTTAATGTTTCTGTAGACTTGCATATCTGTAAAATCAGGGCCAGCCCTTTTCATCATACTATTGGCCATTCACCACTTTTCTGGTCTATTCTGTCCTCCCCCTCCCCAACAAGACCTATTACAACTTAACCTAGCTTTCATAGGCTACAGGAGCCGGTGTCCTGGCACTGTTGTAACATTAAGTTTAGTACTCAAACTTCTCCTAGCCCCTTCCTTATTTGAAAGCTTACCTCTGCTCCTTGCTGGTCCCAACATTTAACTAACTTTATATCTTACAATTGGCTTCTCAGTAGTCAAATTTCAATAAATAAAGATTGTATTAGTGTGCCATACCTTCGTCAAGCTTACTGATAGTTTTATTTAAAGATCCTTACCTACAGACCTCGGTGCTGCCCCAGTCCGTTTGCCCTCACTAAGGCTCGGCTCATTCCGCTCCCCTACTCTGCCCCCATTTCCACCCTCCCCCACTACCCATTGTCTTATACCTAGCCATCTCCACCTACCAAAACTTCGGCCAATCACAGATTAGCCACTCCCTCTCACTGCCCTCCATTAACCTATACCAAATTACATCCCCCTCCATATCCCCACCTACAATAATGAAACCATCACATAATCATAGAATAACCACTATCCTTTCATGCAATCTCACTATCCTATTTATCCTAACACTAACCTTCTACCTCACCTCCTATCAAACCACACTAAATGCTACCTATGCTACCCCAACAAAACATACATCCACTTATATTCCTCAAACTCCTCACTATAGCCAACACATATCCCTAAGCCTATATCATCACACTACGATAGCACCTAACTCACTCATTTTACTCCCAATCACTCCTAGCTCACCAACAACAAACAAGTATATAGTCATCCTAACTAAACTTTCCAAGCTCTTACATCATATAACCTACCAACTGATCCTAGCAGGAGACATACACCCAAATCCAGGGCCTAACCCTATGCAAACTACCATAGCTAATTCAACCTTCTCCTCTAGCCATCTACCCACTACTAGAACAAAAAACAGCCTACTAATTCTGAGCTTAAATATATGAAGTATTAACAAAGAGGTACAGTCATTGCATGCACTACTATCCACCTACTCCCCTGATGTATTATGTCTGACTGAAACCTGATAAAGACCACTACAGCAGACAATGAGTTCCTTCCTACTGGATACAATGTACTATACCACAACAGACTGTCTAAAAAAGGGGGAGGGGTAGCATTACTCTATAAGAACACCCTACATATCACCATTATTAATCCACAGATCCCTTCCTTCAATAACTCTGAACTCCTCCTAGCCAAACTCAAACTTAGCAACAAAACGTCAATCAATATTATTCCATGCTATATACAACCAAGTAACAACATCCCTACCCTAGAAGCCTTCCTACAATGAGCAAGTTACCACCTGCCCCAGAAAACTATCATCTTTGGTGACTTTAATATAGATTGGAGCACATGTTCAGCTATTAACCCCACAAACCATATCCACCTCTACAGGTTCTCGTAAGTCATCCAATCAAGCTCTAGATTAGGAAATGTAAAAATCAAAGAGAGCCTCCTAGACTGGATGTCCTCCTAGAATCCCTTAGCGACCATCAACCCACCTTCCTATTAAAATTCAAAACCCAGGCAGACCCTACCCCCATATTACAAACAACCCATAACACAAAAAACTTTGACCCCACCAAATTCAAACTCGAGCTAAAGCACCATATCTGGAACATACTAAAGAAGCTGTAATTCATTTCAATAACACTTTCCTAGAAATCCTAAATACCCATGCTCCAGCCCGGACCACTAAAGTCAAAATGAAAACAACCCCCTGGCTTACCAAAGATACTAAAAATAGAATATCAGAAAGGAACAAAACCTGGTGTCACTGGAGAGCCACAAAAACCTCAGCAACTAACAATTCCAAAACGTAGAAATGATACAAAAAAAGCAGTTTTCCTAGGTAAAAAGAAATATTTCCTCCAGCTACAAAACAAGCATCAAAACAACCCCAAGAAATTCTGAGCAAGAATGAATAAACTACTCCACCCTGGCAGACCCTCCACCCCACCTCCAACCTCCACTAGTGAAATCACAAATATACCAAACACCTTTAACAAATACCTCATAGAAACTATTTCTAATCTTGTTTAAAAACAGCCCATGTCCACCACCACTAATTACCCAAAACTTGTAGACAGACCCAAAATAACCTTCCAATTTCAACCCATCCCTACCAACTATGTCAAAAGGCTGCTATCCAAACTTAAACCTACTACACTAGCAGCTGATGGGATACCTGCTGAATATCTTCAGTTTGCTGCCAATTAATTTGCTTTCCCTATATCCATCTTTCTAAACAGATCTATCTCAGAAACCTCAATGCCACCCATCTGGAAGACCTCCTATATTATCCCCCTTCATAAAGGCAGTACCTCCACTGACCTCACCAACTATCACCCCATAGCCATCCTGCCTCCACTAGCTAAAATACTTGAGAAATGTATGCACCACCAACTTATGTCATACCTGCTTAACAACCAACTTCTCTCTCCTACCCAACATGGATTTCGGCCTTCTCATAGCACAACCACTGCCCTACTCTCTTTCACAAACCTCATCAACCAAAACAAATACAAAAGCAATCTAACTTCTGCCATATTTGTGGACCTATCAAAGGCCTTTGATATGGTCCGCCATCTCAAACTAGTACAAGCCCTTACTGACCGTGGCCTTAGTAACCAAGTATTAACTTGGTTTCAGAACTATCTACAAAGAAGACAACAAGTAGTTTGGTGAGACAGCAACCTATCCACATCACCACAGGAGTCCCACAAGGTTCCATTTTAGGTACCCTTCTATTCTCCATTTTCACCAATAACCTCCACAGCATCTATCAAGATGCAACATTTATACAATACGCTGATGACTCAACACTTGTCTGTTCAGCCAATGATCCTCAGAAACTCCTCTCTATAACCCAAAAAGCCTTCCATGCCACCGAAATCTGGTTTCTTAACAAAAGCCTAATACTAAATCCCCCCAAGAAACAAACTTGCTATTTACACCTAACAAATCTACCATAATACCCAGCCCATTTAATATTGTGTTCAGGGATGGGACTGTCATCTCCCTTGACACTCACACTAAATTGCTAGGAGTGACCATTGATAATAACCTCAAATTTATCAGCATATAAATCAAACCATTAAAAATATACACAAAAAGCTGGGCAGTCTATATAAAAGTAAACCATTTCTAACAAAACTTGCTAGGATAACAATTGCTCAAACTCACCTCCTTTCCACCCATTCTCACCAACTTACCCAAAACCAAAATTACCAAACTCAACACCTGTTAAAAATCAAATTGCAAATGCCCCCTACCAAGCCTACCACTGCCATTTCCTAAAACAACTTGGCTAGATTGAATTCCCAAATCTCCTAAACTATCATCAACTTTCCTTTGCCCACAATATCCTACTACTCCCAGACAAAATTCCAGCTCTGGCCAATCAACTAGAACTACAAGCTAAATCTAGACAACTTCGATCTAATGAAAAAAAATAATCAAGGTCACCAAGACCAACAACACAGCAGGGGAATCCCTCTTCCCTAACGACATAGGCAAACTTTGGAACACCCTGCCTACTACTATTACCTCAGCAGGCTCAAAGGTTAAATTTAAAAGACTCCTGAAAGAACACCTAAAGCACATGTGAATATGCACGTTCCCCACCTGGTTGACCCCCACCCCCACCCCACCCTCTCCTCTTACTCTTGTCCTCTGACTTCAGCTTCATCACCAAAAGAATGTAACTTCTCTAGCTTTCTTCCAGTTCCATCTCGAATTCTAACTCCTTAGTAATATATGTCACTGCTAGGACACTGTTATCTATCCGCTAAACTTTACTTTTCACTTTACACCTCTACTCTTACTTTATACTTAAGATACTTATGCCTCCTGCTTTTCTTACTTGATCTTTTATGCAGTTTCCCATTTCTGTCTCTTCTCCTGCTACTGTACTCCCTACTATGTCTAATCTTTGCTCTCTTTGTTGCTATACTCCCTACTGTGGCTAACTTGCTCACAACTCAACTGTATAAAGCAAAATATGCAACCCCTACTAACAATGTTCACCATTATGTAATGCCTAGCCCTCAACCTAGAACTGTAAAAGATGTGTTAAGTATGTAAATATGTTAAATATTAAGCTTCAATGCTATGTTACTAGTCAGTGTTAAGTTTGGTATTATCTATGTAAATCTGAATGCTTCTGTATACACCTTATATTTTGCTTAAAATTTAACTGTGGAGCTTTTCTCCCTGGCCTTCCACTGAAAATGGACATGCATCCAGTCGGACTTTCCCGGTCAACAAATGGAAAATAAATAATAAATAAAGTAATAACACACACTGCAATTCCTGACTTTACAATACTTACAAGAGGATACACTAGAAAGTATTGACATGATGATGCTATCCACTGTATCATTTGGCAAGGCAAATATAAGTGACAGGTACAGTTATCAGTTCAACAACACAAATGCAGATATACTAGGCACTAATGTAGCTATACATCCTGTGCATCAGACAGAAAGCTTTTGTAGCGCTGAATCCAAAAGAGAGAAAGCAGGGATATAGCACAGTTATCATTACTTGCATGGGTGCTGAGGGAGGTGGGGGGGGGGGGCAGGAGGTCTAAGCTGGCACTAAAGGTCAGTGAGTATATGTGTGGGAGAATGGGAAGATGACAGGCTGTGTGTGTGTGTCTTTAGCAGTCCTCTGTGTGAAAGTGGTTTGTGAGAGTCTGCATGAAGACAACCAAGCTCAGTGCTACCTCTACAACTTGGTGTGTCAGATAGGTGTGAGCTGTGCATGGTAGAGGTGGCAGTTCATTGCTGTTGCCCCTGATCATGACAACTGTCTCTACCAGGAGTAGCATTGTCATCTCTATGCCCAAGTTCAGATGCAGTGCTGCTACTTGAGCATGACCGATGTCTGCTGGATGTGTTTCCTTCATGGGAATGCCCAGGAACATGACCCCATGGCCTGCCACATCTGGGTGTGGACAGCACACTCACTGATGGACCAGCAGAAGTACTGCCACTATGGGTCTGTGATCGGGCATGGCCATGTTTGCTATCAGCAGATGGTGTGACTGACCTATGCCGACAAGGACACTGTTCTCCTAGCAGATGT
This sequence comes from Protopterus annectens, assembly GCF_019279795.1. Lineage (NCBI taxonomy): Eukaryota > Metazoa > Chordata > Ceratodontiformes > Protopteridae > Protopterus > Protopterus annectens. The sequence continues at coordinate 326,138,660 of NC_056728.1, forward strand.
TCCATCACAGACATAGCTTGTTCCATGACAGACATCCCTCATTTCAAAGTATTATTCATCTGATCCAGTGAACCGGCGACATGGTAGAGGCAGTCACACATGTCAGACTGTGCTACATCCACAACCCTGAACATTTGTCTTGAGTGCTTATCTGAATGTGCCTTTGCTTCCATGATGGCCCTATATGTATGTTGAGTGATTTGGGAAGAAACACCTGCACCAGCTGGAGGAGGGACAGCAGGTCCCTGGGACAGCAGGCCACTTCTGAACACCCTTATCAACCCTCCTGTGTGGCACCTCACCAACATTTTGGCTATGGCCAGACTCAACAGGTACTGATGCCATTGCAGCCCCACTTCCCTGCTCAATGTCCTTACCCTTAACCTGTCCTATATCTGTGGGCACAGTGAACTGGGTAGATGTAGGCTACTGGTTGTGTCTAGGTAAAAAGAAGGGGGTGGCTGGATGTTAACATCTGTGTCAGAATCAACATCTCCACCCCTGACTGTGTCCCAGTTTTGCCACAATCATCATCAGCATCTGATGAGACACTGACATCAGGTGGCACAGGGCCCACACTCCCACTCTCATGATCACCTGTAATAAAGAAGGAGGAAACACAGGCACACATTAATACCTACACTACTGTGGTGCAATATATGCTAAACAACTAACAGTGCTGCCATTATTACAGACAGTACAACAATACACACAGCAAGCATAAAATAACACATGATATTTCTATAAATTGATCTACAGTACTGAAGTAACTTTATTTGGCTTACCATCTGCAGGAGGCATATGCTGCTGGATTCCTGATGGTCCCGAAATAAGTTAGGCAAGAGGTAAGGTCAACATCATCCCATTTAGCAGTAAGACAGGGGATACTACATGTGCTCCTGTATATCTGCATGAAGTGCAAGTTCAACAAGTATGTGGCTGACAACGCCTACCTGGAAGCTCTTCCTGGGACTGAGAAGGAATGGCGCCCACATCAATTGCAAGTTGTGGGCCACTCTGCTGTGAGTTATCTTGTTGCGGAAGATTTGCCAGTAATTCCTCACTGGGGGTGAGAGGTGGCTCTGCAGCAGTCCCACCCCTGGTTACCCTCTGGTCTTGGGCAACAGCAGCTGCATGCCTCCGTGCAGAGGTGATCATGTCAGTGGCCCTGTGGAGCTCCTGCTCATAAGTCTGTCTGAGGCTGCCCATGGAATTTATGTTGGCAATGATCTCTAGCATATTGGGAAGACCCCTTCCAAGAAGAAAAGCCCCATGTTGAAGGAGCGTATCAACAATTATAGCATTATTGGCCTCACTGAAGGGGGGGGGGCTATCCATCAGCGACATTTTCTGCCCTATAAGATTACAGAATGGTAAGACACATAAGTATCATATAACTACAAAGTAACTGTTACCAGATAAAACAGTTAAGGCACACAGTCAGTAGTACCCACTGGTATAACATAAAACATTTTACAGATGTGAAACACTAACAACAGGCAGGATGCAAAACATGGAGGGTAGCAAGAACAATATATACCTGTATGTACCATAGTAGTAACTGAACTGTGCTCCCTCCTAAACTAACAGTCCATTCTAGTTTGTGACATAGCAGTAACTTTTCTTTGCTCCCCAACCACAAAACAACAAGAACATGAACCATTTTGCTAATAAAACACATTTAGAATGCTAAACATGCATTCAAAGGACCTGTCCCTGAAACATTTGTACATATGTACTATCTTCATGTATTGTCAGTCATGTGTACCTCTGAAATGGCTTGACAAACATGGCCATGTCATTGATACACTTTTAATTAATGCATACAGATAGCAGTGTGAAAGGCTTTTCTTCACATTACTCATTAATATATTCCAGTATATCTATTATGTAGACAACAAAATGAGTGTATACCTGCTGGAGATCAATACTCCACTGTAAATGTAGCTTTGGAAATATTTTGCTTTTCTGAACATGTAGCAATTATCCTCACCATTGGTTTGTCTAGCTACACATTTGCCTTTTTATAATGGAGTAGATTATTAATCGATTGCATCTGTCTTAGGCTTTGTTTCAGGGATGCTAATTACAATAAAAGCAGCTGAATTTCATGCTAATCAACCAGCCTGGTGTAGCTATTCAACAAGTTATAAAGCAAATATGTAGACTCCATGCTGGTTTTTCCCATGGATTTCAAAAGTAGTGGAATACAGACACAGAAAGTCTACACAGACAGAATTGTAGGAGCTGCTGCTACTTAACTCCATTTTTATGTGCTACAGGCTTCAGGCAATGTTGATCCTGCTGCCAATAGGCATAGACTGAGATGGAGAAGAGTTTGCAGGCCACATTTAATTATCAGACCATACACAACATCAACATAAGAGAGTGTTAAAGGGTGGACAGGGACACAATGCAGGAACCCTGTGGCCTCTGCTGGCCTCAGCTTAGAGCCACAGCCTTTTCCTCCCCATGTATTGGTTGTGTACTGCTTACATTACAGTCAGCCTTGAACTAACACTGTAGTAACTGCTGCACTTACAGGGCACATCCTAAATATGTACTGTATTGTATAATAATAATATTATGACATGTCCTTGTATTTCATCACTTGGTATAGTAAGCAACTATAAGGTGGGAGATTTGTTCAGAAATTAATGTAACGTGACAGCAGAGAGTTATTTGACGTGTGTGTGTCTATTAGCACATAGTAGGCATCAGGCCTCAAAGATTCACATATTAATACCTCCATAAACTACTGATGATCCCTGCATGCCCTCAGTTTAGCACCATATGTTTATAATGGGAAATCATAACAGAGAGTTGTTAGAAGGTATTGAAACACATAGCAGTTTCAGGCTTCACCACCCTCACAAGATCAAACAGGCAGGATGCAAAACAAACAGAGTAACAAGAGAAAAATATCCTTGTTTGTGCCATAACAGTAGCTCAGCATGGGTCCACCCCCTTGGAAGAACATTATACCCTTGAATGTGCCATGACAGGAACCAGCTTTTCTCCCCACCCCCAAAACAGCAGTCTATGCTTGTTTGTGCCATCTAACCTGCCCTTCATTTGATGGCAACTGCATATCATAGTGTTCCCAGTTAATATCCTCACACATTTTAAGGTAAATGATGTAGAGTGGCTTACACAGTGCATGTCTCTGAGTACTGGTCAGATAACTGATGAATGACCAAGGAACACAGAATGGTAGGATACAGCTGTATATTTGGAAGGAATAATCATAACAGGTTGCGGGATCACTAAGTGCACTACATCCAAATATGTTAAATATAATACATTTACAAATAACAGGTCATGCCTTGATATCAGTGTACATTAATTTGTACTTGGTTGTGTGAGGAATTATGTCAAGTATTTGCTGTAATGCTGTTTTTGAGGCAAAGATGGATAAGTCCCCCTCTTTTTTTCTGATGGTTCATTGCAGTGAGAGTTGTGATCCAGACCAATGTAGTCATAACTCATGTGTACTAACATTTTCTACTGTGTATGTCATAGATTAGTTTTTCACATTTCAAGTAATTCTCCATTTCATACTTCTTTTATTTTGTTTTTTTTTTGGGGGGGACACTGTTTGCACAATGCGCCACTTAGCACAAACAGCTTTGGCTATACATATCTGTATTTACGCGTAGAGCAGCAGTGCACAAAATAGATGAATGGGCAACCCCGGTAGCAAACAGGACCCAGACAGCCAAAAACATACACCAGATGCATTCAATTAATACTATTGGCCATCGCGCAAACACATTTCCCGGCAGTACGCACTCTCACGCAACATGTTTATGCAATGGTAAATGATGTGTAACACTTGCAAATGTTACAAAATTAGAAAGTGTGCATTCCTAGTAAGTGCAATGCCTGCTATTGGTGGGAAAACATTAATCAACACTGGTCTTGATTTGTGGTACACATGGCAGGCATTCCTGGAGAGATTTTGAGATTATGTGCTTAAAGATGGGCTGTCCAGGAGTACAAAGTGTTTGTTGGACTCCTAGTGAATGAACATGGGCCCAAGCTTTTGAAGAGGGACTGTTGTGGCTTGGATTACAAGGCAGAGACATGGAATAGTCTGGCCAAGGCTTTAATCAGTGCTTCTGGTATCCCACATACTGGTGAACAATGTAGGAATCACTACAGAGACCTCAGTATGAGGAAGAGGGATACCCTTGACTGTTGGATCAAGGAATGTAAGACGGAGGCACCCCACAGATGTGTAAGTATCACTTACAAAGACTACTTGTAAGAGTAAAAGATGAATATGATCAGGATTGGTATGGTTAATGGTGTTCTGTCCTGTTCTGTTTTTTCCACAGCTGTCACACACTGAGAACTGAATTTGCGAACCCATGCTGCTAGATTGGAATGGATGCAAGAAGCATGTGGTATGTATGCATCTGAACAGTAGGCTTATTTTAGTATTAAAAGTTACAATGCATGTATTGGTTAATTATACAGCTGTAGCAAATTGAGCATTCATTTCTCAACTGTAAAGGGAAAGAATGTATGTATTACTCTGGAGGCTAATCAAGAGTTCAGTATTACAGAGTAGGCATAGGCTGTGCATTCAAAATCACACTTCCCAAATATACAATACTGTTATGTTTTCATTGATATTGCACTGTAACATCAGAGCTCTAAAGCAGTGACACCACTTGCCTGCTGTAAACTGTACTCAATATAACTGGAACACGCATATGTATACTATATGCACAAATCAAGGATTGCTTGTTTTAATCTGTAGTATACTGTGCATCTTTAAGGAGCTGGGTAGTCTTAACAGGAAACACTGTATTTATTAAGAGTTTGTAGCTGTAAAAGCAAAGGTAACAGAATACAGTCAAACAATTCTATCAATGCTTTGTATGTCACATATGAAGTTACTAACATTCTCCTTTTTTCTCTCACCCCAATCCTATTTTTTTGTTTAATTTATTTTTCTTTTTTCCCTCAGCACAGTGGGGTAGGCCTGTCCCACAGGATCCTCCTGCCCCCCCCCCACTCCACCAGCTACAGCACTGCTGCCCAGCATATCTGCTGCACAGCCTGGTCGCACCCCCTCTGCTGTCTTACAGGAAAGGCCAGTGGTTCCCTCTGGGAGTACTGGCAGAGGTGGTGCATTTATCACCCACTATGAAGTGCTAAGGTCGGTGCATACCTATGCCACATAAACACTGCTCTCCATCACTGTATTAAATAACACAAGGAGACACTGACATCAGGCACTACAGCCATTGTTGTAGTGAGGTGACAGTGATGGATTTGCGATGTCCCCTCCCTCACCTCAGCCATGGTGTTCACCCACTTCTAGTGCCCTTTACCATCCCTGTCTCTTGTCTTGCTTGTTTTGTCTGTCTCAATTGCTTCCTCACCTGCCCAATTTACCCCACCCAGATCTTCCTACATCCCTTCTCTAACATTCCTCACTCTCTCAAAAAAAAAAAAAAAACGGGCACCTGGCCCACAAAACAGTTGTCTCATATATAGGTCTCTATTTTCCACACGTACCTTTGTGACACACTTCATTCGGTCCAATTCTCTATACAACAGATTGTGTTGTGGTCAGTCATCTCTCTGGAGATGACAGTCCAAATTCAAATACATTTTTGCATATCTGTTCATGTTTTATTCTTGCTTGCAACCCATTTCACCACTTTCCTGTAGATGGCTAGATAGATAATTATATATATATATATATATATATATATATATATATATATATATATATATATAAATCCTAATAAAGAGGTATGATAAATATGTTTATTGCTTTCAGAAAACAGGTATTATTTGTATAAATCCTATGGACATCATCACACTTTCAGGCCCTGTCAGTATCAGTCAGACAGGCAACATAACAGATAACAGAAACTCTAACATATTCATGCTGAAAGGAAAGAAAAGGATAAAACACACTGCATATACAGAGATTATATATTCAACCCACAAAAATCACTTCCTCAATTAATGGCTTATGCATAAGAAAATAATGGATAACCAGACTACCAGATATGCTGCTGTTAGGTATGGTGTCTGCTCCTGGTTTCCTGGTGAATGATTCTGAGGATTATTGGGAGTTTTGTTAGACCACACCACTGCAGAGATTAAGATCTGAAATAAAGTCATTGGTTTGAATGTACTAGCATGTGATTACAGGGTACTTTGGGAACTTATTGAGAGTATGTGGGTTGTAGCCTGGAGACATAAATTGCATGTTACATTTACCAGATTACCAGGTATGTTGCCATTGGATTTGATGTCTGCCTCTGCTTCCCTGAAAAGTGATTCTAAACATTATATGGAATTAAGAGATGACATAAACTGTAAAATCAAACTGAAGCTTATAAGGAAAATGAAAAAAAAACAAGGGTTGAACAATGTTGAAACTGTTCTGGAGGAAGCAGATGCTGAAGACAGCAAGCAAACAGTGGAACATATGAGTAAAGTGCAGGTCAGTTCTGCAGAAGTGGTTTGCATGAACTGCGCAAACAAATTGTGGTTGTACAGCATTCATAAACAGAAAGTTAGGATATTTATATGCATGAAGATTATGAACAAAATGAAGATGCATTGAGTGGCAGGCTGCTTTACACAAAGCAAAAAGCAATATATGCACAAAATTGACATTGTCACCACATTCCTTTTAATGTCTGATGTGGAAATTAACAAATGGAATATTATGCTTCATGTTAGCAGTTAAATAGTTAAATGTATAATAATACAATAGCTGAAAGAAACAGGGACAGATATCTGCTTGCAGGATGCATGAACCACATGATCCCCAACTACCTGTCTCCATAGGGGTTCCCCAAGGATCCATCCTTGGACCCCTACTCTTCTCTGTTTTCACCAATAATCTAGCCTCTGCCACCAAACATGGCACAATCATACAATATGCAGATGACTCAACCATCATCTGCTCAGCCCAGTCCCTACCCAAACTGCAAAAAGTCACACAGGAAGCCTTTTCCTCTGTTGAAACTTGGTTATCCGATGCCCAGTTAATACTCAACCCAAACAAAACTAAACTACTCATCTTCCAACCCACCAAACATACTCAAAACAACTCTCACTTTAACATTGCAGCAAAAGACAACACCACTATATACCCTACTGAACACACCAAATTGCTAGGAGTGGAACTAGACAATAAACTAAAATTTGACATTCACATATCCACGACCATAAAAAAAGTCCACAAAAACCTAGGAGCATTATACAGAAATAAGCAACTTCTCACCAAAGCAGCAAAGATTTCAATAGCAAATTCCCACCTTATCTTCACCCTACTTTATGCCTCGACAATATATATACCAACCTAAGGCAATGCGATCTAAACAAGCTAGAGACCTGCTACAACAAAATCGCCAAATTTGCCACAGGGGCATCCTACCGTAGTCACCACTGTCGCTCACTTGCTGAACTGGGCTGGCTTGAACTCCCTCACCTCCTTCAATGGTATCAACTCTCACTCGCCCACAAACTAGTAAACCATCCACTAAATGTCCCATCCCTCCAGAATCTACTCCAACCCTATCGCACCACCAGACCACTAAGATCCAGCAACAAAAATCACTTGCAGATCACTAAAGCCAATAACTCTGCTGGTGAAGCACTATTCTCTTGTGCCATAGCCAAATTATGGAACTCCCTCCCACCCACAATTACCTCCATACCATCATGCACCCACTTCAAAACTTTACTAAAAGCGCACCTAAAAACATGCTGGCTATGCCCTTGCAACTCCCACTCTAATATCACCCACCCCATCCAACTACTACCTTTCTTTCCACTCCAATAACTACCTTGATTATAGCAAGCTGAGATGCTCATAAGCCTAGTACTTATTATACAGCAGGAACTTCTTATTGTAACATTTGTTAATGCCTGTTATGTACTTTACAGGTAAAGATTCTAGTTGTCTACTAATGTACTATGTTCTTCATCTGTAAATATGTTGTAAGTAATTGCTATGTAAATTGTTAATCGCTATGTAATCCAATGTAACTACTGTCTGTTTATTTTAACTGTGGAGCTTTTCTCCCCGGGCCTCCGCTGAAAATGGACCTACGTCCAGTCGGACACTCCCGGTCAACAAATATAAATAAATAAATAAATAAATGAATCAAGCAGATGGGTGACAGTATCAGCAGGACAAACATGCTTTCAATTATATGGGTGAGAGAAATGTACAAGGTTTCAATATTACTAAAGAGTACAAAAGAATGAAACTCTGAAGACAGAGCAATTACAGATGTGCATTTCAGCGTAGTGAAAGTAGGCTACAGAGTGCTGATCTGTGGGGTGCACAGTGAGTATCACACCACAGTAAGGCAAAATGAGAATAATGTATAATTTTTAATCACCTCCCATATTTTGTCAGAGGCCGCCTACTGAATTCAATGAGACTGAAAAATTGTGAAGGAAGGAAGTTTTGCTTTATGTATAATCTTGTTCAGTCTCAGAGTTACTATATTTATAAATGGGCGGGTGCAGACAGGTTCCCCCTTCAAAAATGCTATTTCATTCTTTTACTGCCAAATCATTTTTTTGCATTGTTGACTTGCTATTTTAGAAATATCCATTGTTATTATATAAGGTGTATTCTTTATCTATAGTCTAGGTCCCTTACCTGAAAATGTATGTGCCCTAGTAACATCTGTAGGGAGGTAAGTCATGACAAAAGGACAGATCTTTCTGGTTTATCAGCAAGTCCACTCAAATTGAGATATAGCTCACAGTACTAAATCCACAGCTACCAGTTTTGCAGAAGCTTCCATGCAGATTTAAAGCTGTTGGTGGTTATGGAGACGTCATCTCAAGCCAAACATCAAAGAGATGATACAGAAAACAACACTCTGGTGATCCAATAGCATAAAAATAAAATAAGAAAAGTGAGTGCAACGTCTATTATTTTAATAGATAAAGTTATTTTTTGTTAATGTACAAAGAACAATGTAAAAGTGAACTGTTTAGCCATTTTCCATAAAGTTTTTTTTTGCGTTTAAAACCGTTCTCATTGAATATAAATGAGGGAAAACATGCAAGCAGTTTACTTCATAGAAAAAACAATAATGCAGCCTCTGATGTCAGACCAAAGGAAATGTAATAGAGACAACCCCAACGTTAATTGAAACATCTATGACATCTGTAAGTTAAAATATTTACTACAGATTTACAAGGATGACTAATGAAGATGCATTAATTCAGAATTTGTGACATCATCACACTTCATTACAGACTTATTGAAAGCCAGCATCTTATGGCACACATCTCTCATACGGCTTAGTTCTCTTAATGGAGCATACCACTGCTATTGTCATTCCTCGCCATCATTTGTGCTCAAAGAACATGGCACATTCACAGAGTGCTTCAATCTGTTCTCTATTGTACTGATCTGCTATGTAGCATTGTTCAGGTTTGATGTAATGTTTTATCCAAAATGCCAAATACAGTACACTATCTTTTTCTCATAGCAGTTTCCGGTAGCATCAGAGGTCTGATGACAGGTTTGGATTTTATATTTATCTTGGTATGTTGCTAACATTTATTTATTTATATTTATTGACTGGATTAGACTTACTAGGCATAGCCTATTTTCAGGGGAGGGTTAAGATGGCATGCTTTCTGACTTATTTAGTCCTTTGTCTAATGTAAACCTTACTGAATAAATATAACCTTTATGGCCACACACACATGTGTGTATATGTGTGTGTGTGTGTGTGTGTGTGTGTGTGTGTGTGTGTGTGTGTGTGTGTGTGTGTGTGTGTGTGTGTGTCTATGTTATTATGTTTTTATATCTCATATATGCAGGTACGTTAATATTTTACTGCATATCAGTTAAAGCTGTAGTGTTTTAAGGCAAGATTTGTACATCTGCAATCTGTCTGCCTGACTGTTGCTGAAAAGAGTCCATTAGATGAGGTCATCCGCCTGCTTGCTCAAAAAAATAAATAAATAAGTAAACAACACAGAAATTACATGACTTATATTTGAATTTCTGGCCATACTGAATTTTGCAAATAAACTTATTTAGGACTAGTTAAGCAAACAATGAACTTAGGTTATCTTAGCTTTTGAAGCTAAGGATATCTACACATCCTTCTTTAACTTTGCTAGGAAACTAAGAAACAGTACTGAGACACCCATGCCCTGGCCCAGCAATCAAGGAGCCTCAATCCTCACCACTAACACCAGAGAGGGCATCTCATATATGAGGAAAGGATAACAAATACACACAGTAAAGTGCAATTTCCCCTAAGAGCACACAGAGATCACAGTCAGTCCAGGGCTGGTTGCTCCCTTGCTCCTCAGGTCCCCAATAAGACTCCCCACTGGCACAGATATAGGGTCCAGGCAGCCTTCACCCATCTCTACCAGTCTTCACATCCCCCCCCCCCCTGGAAAACTCAAGCTAGTTTTTCAAGTGACCTTTGAGAAATGCCACTTGAGATGGTTAGATCTATCTGAGTATACCTACCTCATTCCCTGTCTTGAGAGCCCATCTGCATTGGCATTGCTACTCCCACTGCAGTGCCGAACTGACATATCATATGCTTGCAAACCCAGGCTCCATCTTAGCAACTTGGCATTTTGCTGACTGGCTCTGTCTAACCATGTTAGAGGGTTGTGATCTATCATAACAGTGAATTTTCTTCAATATAGGTAAGGCTGATGTTTCTGCAATGCCCACACTATGGCTAGACATTCCTTTTCTACAGCTGCATAGCATTCCTCCCTGGGTTGGAGCCTACGACTGAGATAAACCACTGAGTGCTCTTTCCCCGACTAAGTAGAGCCCCCACCCCATGGTTCAAAGCATCCACCTGCACAACAAATTCTTTGCTGTAATCTGGACTGGCTAACACAGGGGGTCGTCCCAAAGCTTATTTAAGCTTCTGGAATGCCTGCTCACATGCTGGGGTCCACACTACCTTATCTGTCCTGTTCTTCCTTGTCAGGTCTGTGAAGGGAGCAGCTATGGTACTATAATTGGGGATGAACTTTCTGTAGTACGCTGCTGTCCATAAAAATGCTGTCACCTGCTTTTTAGTAACAGGTGCAGGCCATGCCTGAATAGCTTCCACTTTGGCAGGTTCTGGTCTTATCTTACCACTCCCCACTCTAGGTACTAGGTAGGAGACCTCCGCCATACTCACCTGACATTTGCTCAGCTTAATGGTCAACCCTGCCCTCTGTAGTCTGCCCAGCACCTCCCTGATGTGCTGAAGGTGCTTTGGCCAGGAATGGCTGTAGATGGCAATATCATCTATGTAAGCAAGGACCAACCTTCCTGCTCCTGCCAAGATACAATCTGCCAGCCTCTAGAAAGTCACTTGGGCATTCTTCATCCCAAAGGGCATCTTTGTGAACTCATACAAGCCAAAAGGAGTCACAAAGGCTGACTTCTCTCTAGCACTGGGATTCAAGGGCATCTGCCAGTAACACTTGGTAAGATCAATGGTTGTAAGATACTTAGCCCTACCCGGCTGCTCTAAGGCCTCCACTGTCCTAGGCATGGGGTAAGCATCCGACTCTGTGTGACTATTTAATTTCCTGCAGTCCACACAGAACCTAGTGCGGCCATCCTTCTTTGGCACCAGCACTACTGGGGAGGCCCAGGGACTGTTGAACTCTTGAATCACCCCTAGTTCCAACATCTCCTGTACCTCTTCCCTCAGGGTCTGTCTGACTCTCTCAGGCACCCTATAAGGGGCCTGCCTAATAGGCCTTTGGGGTCCTGTTTCCACCTGGTGCTGCACTAGGTGGGTGCACCCTAGTTTCCCAGTGAACATGTCTCCAAATTCCTGCAACACTGCTCGGATTTCTCGAACCTGGGTAGAAGATAGCTGCTGGGACATTGCTACCCCTTCCACTGAGGTGTCAGTCCGAGCCTTACTGAGGAGATCAGTCCCCAGATCTCCTTCAGACTCCTCTTCCAATCCACTGCAAATGCTCAGCACAAGGGCTTCTCTAACATGGTAAGGTTTCATCATGTTAATATGGTAGAATTTGTGCCCCTGCCATCTGCCTAGCAGTTCCACCATGTAGTTAACATCACTTACCTTTCTTACCACCGTGTAGGGTCCCTCCCAAGCTGCTTGCAGCTTGTTGTGTCTGACAGCAGTGAGAACCATTACCTGCTGCCCCACAGCATACTCTCTAGTTCGAACATTCCTGTCATACCACACCTTTTTCTGTTGTTGGGTTTCTGCCAGGTTTTCCTGGGCCAAGCCCATGCATTCCCTGAGCCTTGTCCTGAGGTTTAGGACATATGCCACAACAGACTCCTTGTGAGACTAGCACTCACTTTCGTATTCATCTCAAATTAAATCTAGAGGTCCCCTCACCCTATGCCCATACAGCAAATCAAAGGGTGAAAAACCTGTGGATTCCTGGGAAACCTCTCTGTAAGCAAACAACAGATGGGCAAATATTTGTCCCACTCCCTCTTAAACTGATCTGCAAATGCCTGTAGCATGGACTTGACTGTAGAGTTTAACCTCTCAACAAGACCATTAGTCTGGGGATGGTAGGGGGTGGTCTTGCTGCAAATCTATAACAAAGCATTTGCCACCTTCTTTGCCTCAATGGAGGACAAAGCCACTACCTCAGGGTATCATGTAGCATAATCCACTGCCACTAGGATATACTTTTTCCTTGTGGAACTTGGGATACTCAGAGGACCCACAATATCCATAGCTACCCTCTGTAATGGCTCCCCAATCACAGGCAAAGGCATCAAAGGTGCTCTCACCTTGTCTCCTGCCTTGCCTACCTTTTGGCACTGCTCACAGGTCCTGCAGTACCCTGTTACATCTCTGTAAATTCCAGGCCAATAGAAATTCTGCATAATATGCCTCTATGTAAGTATTATGCCCATATGACCTGCAAAGGGAATGTCATGGGCTATGACTAGAAGTGCTAAATGGTAGGCTCTAGGCACTACCAATTGCTGTACTCTCTCACCTTCTAGCCCTCCCTCGCGGGTCCACTCTTTGTATAGTAACCCTTTGTTCCAGTATACAGATTCCCACTTTCCTTGAGAATCAGGTGCCTCCATAGCTACCTGCCTCAGGCCTTTCAGTGTAGGGTCTGAGAGCTGAGCCTGTCTCAACTCTCTCCTTGTAACCCATCCCAGCTCCCCTTCCACAGGAAGCCTGGCATCCTCTGACAGTAGTGTCTCACTGTCAGCCTGGGTACCACTACTCACCTCTACCTTTGCAGTTACTTTGTCTAAGGGACCATCAGTACCCACAAGCAGCTGTGGCTTACCTTCAGTCTCACTGCTACAGCATAGCTCACTCCCTGAAGTAACCACCTCACCAGTCCTGGCTGCAAGTATGCAGTCTGTCTGGGTCTCCCCAGGCTACCAGACCCACATGCTTGTCTCCTAGCCTGACCACGTGTAACTGCATAAGTACATGGTACTGTCTCATCCAAATCCTTCCCTATCAGGACATCTGCAGGATGGTAGTTCCATACCCCTGTTGTCTCAAGACAACCTACTATTGGCATTTTGTCTTTCCCACTTACTGGCTCCCTCACATTTGGTTCTCCACCTTGCCTTTATGGACACCTTTATGCCACATGGCCCCACTGATTGCATTCAAAACATTTAACCCTAGCTCCTGGACGTGTACCTGGACTAGTGGCTTCCCCTGCTACTGGCAGATTCTGTTGGGGCAGTCTGTGCTGCCCACCATGGGTTCCTTTAGACCCATGAGCAGTACTGGGGGTCCCCTTCCTGTGTAGGGCTGCCCTCTTGCCAGGTATAAGTCTCCCTTCTTTCCCAACTCATCAGAAGTAGCACATTGTGTATTAACTAACCAGATCCTCAGGCAAAGTGCTAAGGGTTTGTTCCCTCACCAAAATGTCTGCCAGCCCTTCAAAAGTGGTGACCTGACATCCACTCACCGACCTATGGAAATAAGTGCCCAATTCAGCAACATATTCACCCACACTTTCATCTGCCTTGCGTCTATGCTCACAAAACTTTTTCCTATACATTTCAGGTGTTAGCTTAAACAGTTCTAAAAGACATTTCTTTACAGCAGTATAATCAAAACATGCAATGTCAGACATTTTAGCTAATGCAGTTACAGCTTTACCATGGAGTAAGGTGGTCGGGAACCATACCCAGAGCCCTTGGTCAGCTTCATAATGTTTACATACCCTCTCAAACATATGAATGAAACTATCAAAATTATCCCCCTCTTTAAACTGCAGAAGAAATTTACTGACCTTTTTTGCTTCTGGGGTCCAGTCACTCCCTTCCCCATTACCTCCATGACTCTGATGAAGCGTCAGCATCTCCTTCTCATTTTGCCTCTGCTTTTCTTGTTCCTCAGCTTGCAGACGTAACATTTTCTCTTCATTATCAGTCTGTAGATGCCTCAGTCTCTCAGCTGCTTCTAATTCCACATGCCTGGCCTCCAACTCAAGTCTCTTTAGCTCCAGCAGGATTTTTAAGTCCACTGCAGAAAGGTTGAGCTGTCCATTCTGAGAGGGAATTATATTTCCACTGCCAGTCTGATTGTCCTCCTGGTCGCTGTTTTCTGATGCAGCTGTAACCAAGGCTGTGATCAGGTCTGCCTTAGTCAGGTTTCCATGCAACAGTCCACATCTCCACCAGCTGGCTCCTTGTCAGTTTTCCATACTTCAGTACTGACGTGCTGCCTGCTCACCCTGACTAACTAAGCTAACTAAAGAAATAAAACAATTATGATCTTAACTCTGAGTAGTCACTGCATGGCTGTTTTAGAGTACAAAACACCTTCAAAGCTCACTGTATAGAAGCTACAGGATTCACTCTACCCACACCACTACAAGCCAATTAGTATTTGCCATCTAATTAATATATGATGTAGATATCCCAACCACTGAAACTAATTAATATGAGGATATCCCACCACTGCCACCAATTAATATGTGACACCTGTGGCCTGTCCCAGCAATCAAGGAGCCTCAATCCTCACCACTAACACTAGAGAGGGCATCTCATATATGAGGAAAGGATAACAAATACACACAGTAAAGTGCAATTTCCCCTAAGTGCACACAGAGATCACAGTCAGTCCAGGACTGGTTGCTCCCTTGCTCCCCAGGTCCCCAATAAGACTCCCAATGGCAAAGATATTGGGTCTAGATCTCAGCCTAGCTGGGAAAGCTAAACTCTGTAGCACCCTCTCTGTCCAACCAGTGCTTCATGTCCTTGCCCAAGTAGCTGACACACACACACACACACACACACACACACACACACACACACACTTTGAGATAAGAGTTTATACAACCACACAGACACTTCTGAGGAAGGCTGGCACAGGTTGGTTCTCCAGCTGTGCCCCTTTTACCCAGACTATATGGTAGTACCCTGCCACCACACAGCTAATAATTAACAGCTACTCAAAGGCCCTTAAAAGGGTGTCCAGTTATTACTGTGCAATATTGTTATCCAATTGGTAAGTGTGACTTAACAGTCCAAGCTTATTTGGAGTGACTTGGACAATAAACTCTAGAAATATGCAATATACTCTAGAACTTAACTTATCTCTACACAAACCAGCCACAGTTAAAAGGTTTTAAAATATTTAATAATAAAGAATTAAAACCACAAGACAATACTTTCTGCTACACAGTGCTAGTCAAAAGAGTTCAGAGATCACACAGAAATACTTAAAATAAATCAGTAGTACATTTCTGCCACCACAGAAAAACACTTGGTGTAAACTTTCTAATTTCTAGCTACTTCTAGGAGAAAACACAGTTCTAGCATACTACTTACATAAAGAGAGCATAAAGAAGTGCTGAGTTGGATAATCAGACAAAAATGCTTAATAATATCTGGTTCTCACTGTTTAAATTGAAACTGCAGTTCTGCTAAAACATTACATCATCTTTTACACTTTCCTGGTGTTCCCAGGCTGACAGAAACTGCATTTACATTCTTTTACACTTAGAGCAATAAAGGACATTTCATATGTAAATTCCGGTCATTAACTTTAGCCTTAAAACAATAGGCAGGAAGCCTTCATCTAGCCGGACTGGAGCCAACTTGTAAACATCAAAGGCAGTCGTGAAATAATTTTAATTTCAAAGGACCAACAAGAAATGCTTGACTTAGCTGTCTTTACAGCAGATGGGAATGTTGACACATTGTTTTAAGTTCAACATTTCACAGTATTTACAAATGATAGAATTATGTACCAAATTCTGTTTGACTAGGCTGGCAGCCTTCACTTATCTCTACCAGTCTTAACAAGTACATAACAATGTTCAGATCTTGTCTAAACAAGACCACCCACTCTGACCCAATAGACATCACCAATATACTAGCAAACATATTTAATGCAAACTTTACTCTGTAAGCAGCTGTAATACCTCCAGTGTTCCCAAAATCCATCGTACTCCCTGTTATTACCAAGGAACATATTCTGAAAGTGCTGTCAAAAACAAAATTACTTGCACCATGAGAAACATAGTTGGATGTTTAATACGTAGTGACAACAATGACCTCAACATACCTCATCTCAAACTGTTTAACCTATGTTTAGCCAAAGGATTTGTTCTCAAATTATCATGCACTGTAGTGGTGATATCACTGTGAAAGGGTGGCCTCACCTAGATGAATAACAAACTGGGGAAAGAGAGAACCCACATGCCTCATGTGAGAGGTGCCTTACCTGAAAATGTGAAGGTAGCCA
Organism: Protopterus annectens; assembly: GCF_019279795.1. Taxonomy (NCBI): domain Eukaryota; kingdom Metazoa; phylum Chordata; order Ceratodontiformes; family Protopteridae; genus Protopterus; species Protopterus annectens. The sequence continues at coordinate 326,155,390 of NC_056728.1, forward strand.
AAAGAGTCTTCAAGGGTTCTGTAGTGAAAGTTTCCTTTTTACCATTTACTTCTCTGATATCAAAAATAAGAACTAGGATATGTTATTAACTAAGTTTTCAGATGACTGCAGACTTGATGTTATTGTCAAGATCCCCCCCCCCCAACAACTGTGTCCTTCAGAAAGAACTTAACACAGTAAAAGGTGTACTGAAAATAAGCTCAAATTATATTTAAAAAAGTGTAGAATCATTTTGATTGGCAAACAACTCTTTCTCTCAACATATAGTATAGTATAAACAATACTCCAGTACTTAATGAAGATATAGTCAGAGACCTAAGTGCCTGAGTTAACATTTAGGTTCATAGATTCATAGGTTGGTACTAGGCTATCGGCCCTAGGGCCTGTACAAGCCTAGCCATAATAAATCCCTGGCTATTAATTCCCACAGTATTTACTTCCCTGGACCCCAGTCTAGCAGGGTGACTGATGTGATCCCCGGGGTGAATTTCCTATCTACCATCCAGTCATCAAGATTCCATTTGAAGATGGCCAAAGAGGCGTTCTGCTTGACATGCATGGGCAGCCTGTTCCAGACTCTGGGGAGACACTGGGTCAGGAACCTATCCCTCCAGCATATTTTGTTCATTGTGATAACAAGGTTTAGATCCCTGGAGCATGTGTCTCTGAGGGATTGGGATTTCTTTAAGTGTAGCATGTCCAACAGCACTGGGTTTGACATGGCCTTGTATGTTAAGCAGAGATCGCCTCTGAGTAGACGATATGCGACAGAGTATAGCTGGTGTTTTTTTAGATGGTCAGCATAGGGCATCTGCTTTAGACCTGTGATTCTTTTAGTGAGATATTTCTGCAGCCTTTCCAGTTATTGCAGATGTCTTGAGAGGTACATACCAAATGGGGCATTGTATTCTATAATGGGTCTAATGAAGGATGAGTACAGTGGGACAATGAACTCCTTTTTTCTGAATGAAAAGCCCTTAGTGATGAGGTGTGCCACATAGAAGGATTTCCTGACTGTTGTGGTTATCGAAGGTAAGACCACTGTCCATCTGTGTCCCTAAGTCTTTTATCACACTTTCGATGTTTAGTGTACTATGTGGTAATTCACGGGTACATGTTTTTTCCCAAAGGGGATAAATATACATTTCTTGTCATTGAGTTTGAGCCCATGGCTCTGCCACCAAGCATCTGTTTCTTACTCCTTCAGTCATTGTGTGGCATCTGTACTCAGAAAATCCTTCTGTTTAGCACAACTAGTAATTAAGAATGTGTCATCTAAATCTAAAGATGTCATTCTTCCCTTATACTGAACACTGATTCGACCAATTATTGATACACTGTCCCCTTCAGGATGTCTCTCACTTGACATATCAAATTACTAAAGAAGTCCCAGAGGTTTCTAACTAAGCCATTTTCAAGCTTAAAGATGCTAAATTACCAAGAGAAGATAGAAGCTGTATCCCTTCACTGAGTATCTAACAGATACTTGTTGGGTGCTCTGTGCCTCACCTACTGTGCCATTATAGTCTCTTTTGTCCTTCATTGCATGCATTTTCACACTAGAATTAGAGCTCACATGATGGAGAGATAAATTCTTTAAACTGCCACTGCAGGTTAAGCAGTGCAGTAGTTTATCATCCTTCAAACAGAACCTGGATGACTGGATGGGTACCCTAAAATTCACCCCAGGACTAAGTGACCTAGACATCTTTGATAAGTGGGTTACAGCCTGAAAGTATGTATTAACAAGGCTTTGATGTTTGCATGACTAAACTGCCTTGAAACTCCTATAAATCCTATGAATCCTTTTCTCCATTTGCAGACTGATATCCATTTACAAGTGAATGTGTTATCCTTCCCTCCATTGGCAAACTAACACCTACTTCACTGCATTAAGTTTATGTCTCATAGGTTCATAGGTTCATAGGTTCATACTAGGCTATCTGCCCTAGGGCATTTATAAGCCTAGCCAGAGTGTGTGTGGCTTTCACCACCCCTTAGGATGAGAATACTATACCCATTAGTTTGCTGTGCCTCTGTCCAGCAGTGACACAGAGATGATTCCCGGGGTAAACCTACGATCTCCCATCCACTCGTCAAGATTTCTCTTGAACAGAGTCAGTGAGGGGCTCTGCCTCACATGGACTGGGATTCTGTTCCATAGTGTAGGGAGTCTCTGGGTGATGAATCTGTCCCTCCAGCACGTCCTATTTATATCCGTGTTGAGGTTTATGTCTCTTGCTCTCGTGGCTCTGGTGGATTTGGATTTTTGAGGTGGAGCATGTCCATTAATTCCGGGTTGGACATGGCCTTGTATGTCAGGCACAGATCACCTCTGAGCAGACGGTATGCGACTGAATAGAGCTGGAGTTTCTTCAGTCGGGCATCGATGACATATGTTTGAGCCCCTTTATCCTTTTGGTGAGGAACTTTTGGGGTCTTTCCAACTGCTGCAGGTGTCAGGTAAGGTACATTCCGAATGGGGCATTGTACTCAATCATTGGTCTGATAAGTGAAGAGTACAGGGGTACAATGACCTCTCCTGATCTGGATGTGAATCCCTTCATGATCAGGTGGGCAATGTAGAAGGTCTTCCTAACCACTTTGGCAATGTGAGTGTCAAAGAGAGGTTACTGTCAACTTGGGTCCCCAGGTCCCTGATAACTTCTTCCGTGTTTAATGGATTACCACCTATGTGGTAATTAGGGGTTACCTTGTTTTTCCCAAAGGGTATGACTATACATTTTTGGCATTTAGCTTAAGGCCATGGCTCTGGCACCAGTTATCCATTTCTATGAGACCTCTCTGGAGGATGTCTGTGTCTGATGGAGTGTCAATTATGGTGCCCAGTTTGCAGTCATCTGCAAATTTTGTCAGCCACAATCCCCCTATGTTTGCCTGCACTTCAGAAAAATAAATGCTGAACAAGAGGGGGCCCAGGACTGAGCCCTGTGGGACACCGCTCGTGACCGGCTTAGAGTCTGACATGGCACCAGCAACTCTAACCCTGTGTGTTCTGTCCTTGAGCCAGTTTACAACCCATCTTGTGACATATGGGTTTACATCTAAGCTGGTGAGCTTTTCTATGATGCCCGAGTGGGGTATTGTGTCAAATGCTTTTGCTAGGTCAAGGTAGGCCGTGTGAACTGCCTTACCCTCATCAATGGCCTTAGTGACTGTTTCAAAAAAGTCGACCAAGTTCAAGAGGCAGGATCTGCCCTTGACAAAGCCAAATTGGGTAGGATCCAGTGTCTGTAGGTCCCCAATGTCTTTATTTATGAGTTCTATTATGATCCTCTCCATAGCTTTGCAGACAAGGCTCGTCAAGCTTATGGGGCGGTAATTTCCAGGGTCCATAGAAGCACCGCCTTTGTGGAGTGGGACCACAGTTGCCGTACGCCATTCTTTGGGTATGTATCCTGTAGTAAGGCTAAGATTAAACAGCAGCCTTATGTGTGGATTTAGTTCCTCATTGAGTTCATGTAGCACACAGCCGGGGACACCGTCCGGTCCCATTGATGCTGTGTTTTTTGCTTTAGAGAGAGCAGCTCTCACCTGGGCATCTGAGATGTTTGGGAGGCTAGACTCTGGTGGGATAGATATTTCTCCTTTGGGGAGGGAGGGAGAAATTTGCACTGAACCTGTCTGCCAGTAAGTTGGCAATGTCTGTGGGTTCAGTGATTTATTTATCATTTTGGACTAATTCTGAGCATATCTGGGAGTTTCCACCCAGGTTTCTAACATAGCTAAAGAAGGCCTTATGATTGTCTTTTGTGTCATTAGCGATTTTTCTCTCAAAGTTGGCCTTGGATGATTTTATGAGTGATCGTAGTTTTTTGCTAGTATTGATCAGAGATGCCTTCCCTTTTAAAGATTTTGCTCTGTCATGTAGTAGCTTTCTCCTCTTGTTGTAGAGTTTGTTTATGGCTGGGGTTCACCAGACCGGGCGCCTGCCTTTGGTGGAAAGGGTCTTGATTTTATTAGGGATTGCTTGATCCATACATTCCTGGAGGTGCTCGTAGAAGGCATTTGTAAGGGTTTCAGCAGCGTGGGTTGTGGTTTCCACTGGCTCGGGGGCCTTGAAGGATACCACTCCAGTCTTAAGAAGTGTGAAGTTTGCTTTTGAGAAGTTCTTCACTGTGGTCTTTTTTGCTGGGGGTGAGGGCGGGATGTGGATCTCCAATGAGATTAATTTATGGTCTGATCTCACCAATGAGGGATATACTTGCGGTGTGGAGCATTTTGACCCCATGTTTGTGATGATCAGGTCTAGTATATTTTCTCCTCTTGTGGGAATGGTGACTAGTTGTTCCATAGCATTTGAGTTTATGAACTCCAGGAACCTTTGGGCTAGGGTGTTGGGGCTTGAGTAATGTTCCCAGTCTATGTTTGGGTAGTTGAAGTCACCCAATATGATGGTGTTTGGAGAGACATTCATACTCTCCAGTGTCTTCAGGAAGGCTGTGTGGGTTTCCTGAGTTTGAGAAGGTGGTCTGTAGCATGCTACAAACTGTAGGGCAGTTTTACCTATGGTTAATTGCACCTGGATGGTCGCCGATGCTTCGTGCGTTGCCACTTACCTGGAGGTGTGGGTATCCTTTATGAATATGGATACTCCCCCTCCTTTTGTGGTTCGGTCCGGATTTTGGGGCCGGAACGCATGATATGAGGTATAACCTGATAGTGCTGGGGTGCTCTCAGGAGCCTTGAACCAGGTTTCAGTCACAGCACAGACATCGATGTTCTCCATACTGAGGAGGGCTTCGAGGGTGTGCATCTTGAGGTTTAGACTTCTGGCATTGAGCAGTATTACCCTTAGTTTTTCTCCATTTTTGTTTTCTAGGGCGGTAGGTTTATCATTTGAGCCTTGCCGAAAAAAGGCACTATGGGGGTCGCAAGAGCCTTTGCCAATATCCGGAAGCCCAGGGGTGACAGGTGCAAGCCGTCCCTTGCGAAGCAGCGTGGCTTGTCAAGCATGTCATCCCAGGCAGACAGACATTGGATCCCCTAGAATGACACCAGTAATTAAGCCAATTATTAAAGCTGATCATTTTGTCTCTGTATTGTGGCATCATTCTTGGTGAGGGTAGGATACTGCTCAGGGTCAGGGTCATACCGGCCTGGGCTACATAATCTGAGAGCTTCTCTATGTCTCTTTTCATGTAGTCCAGGGAGGTACGTCTCACATCTATGTTTGTCAGTGTTCTCATCCACTGAGAGTAAAGAACAACTATTTTTAATGAGTTCTGCCTCAGTCCATGCTGATGTCAAACTACTCAGCATACTTCATTAAGGTATTTTCTTTTAAGTACCTTGATCTTCCCTGCTTGATTAACACATCTAAATAAGATCTTCCCCATTTCTTGCCTCCAGTGCTATATTTCTCACTTACATGCAGTTGATCTCTAAGCTTTTTTCTTTTTTCTTTTTTAATCCCACCATCCCTTGAGTCTTGTCCAATGACTTCAATTTCTTTGCCCTATCAACCCTTTCCTCCTCTTTCTGGCCAGGACCTAGGCATGTCCAGTCCAGTTAAACTCTACAGTCTGTTTGTTCACTGTCTGGAGGATTTCATAAGCCCATTCATGCCTCAGGGGGGTAAGAGTTAGGTAGGAGGGAGCCGAATGGTCAGCAAGACTGAACCAAATTCCATTCCTAACCCCTTGGAGATCTTAATCCTGTTGTGTTCTTTTAGGATCTACAAGTGTTGCCTACCATTAGAAAGAATGTGTGTCTCCATATATGTCTTTTTCTTTGCTGAATACCGTGCACCCTTGGTAGCATGTATTTAGAAGGCCTCTACTAACTCCTTGTGCACCCAGTAAGTGTTACTACAGCAGTGAGCAAAAGCAACCCCCCGCAGTGGGAAAGACAGCAATGACCACTCACTGCCATCCCCCATTCCTTGCTAGCCTGTCCTCACCCCATGCCACTAATTAAACACAGGTGATCTAGGTTGCAGTGCTGTTCATTTCTCTTTCTCTAGGAGTGCTACCATTTAGTACTCTTTTTATTGTTGACATCATATTAGTTGCGACTGATTTTTGTTTATTTAGCCAAAACTTTTAGGTTGAATGTTTTCAGACAAGCAGGATGAATATTTAGAGACATAACATCCAACCCTTTCTACATTTACTTTCAAAGATAAAATCTATCATTGTATGCCTTGATAAAAAACACAGCAAATCAGTTCATACTTAGGCAAAACCATTCAAACTGTTATTACTGATCAACATGCAACCATCTAGAATATCCATCCTTTTATAGTTTATGAGTTGTGCCTGACTTCTCTAGTGATGCTGTGAAGCTATCACCATCCACAGAGTTTACCAAGAAAGTAGGGAACAGAAGTGGATTGACAGGCTTTTCTTCTGTAGCACACACACACACACACACACACACACACACACACACACACACACACACACACACACACACACACACACACACACACACACACATGTGGAAGTTTAGAGTCAGCAATTCCCCTACTTTATGTCTTTGGAAGGAAATCAGAGTACCTTTTGAAAATTCCTGCAAACATTGGGCGGACATACAAACTTCACTCAGAAGGCATGCCAGCCAAGAATGGACCAGTGAACCTCTTACTGTGACGTAACAATGTTACTCACTGGGCCACTGTGCTGGAGTGTAGCTCTCTGTAAAAGCATATTTACTGTGAAATCAAAACTTTATAAGTGTATATTTCTTCGGTGTTTTAATTTGTGGTATAATAAATGCATTGATTTAAGATATAATATATTATGGAAATTGTTTGCTAGAATTGTAGGCCACAATGCAATTTGACAAAACAGTCTGAATTGCTTTCTGGGTGAGAAGGAAATTTCTCAGCTGTTCTTTTCATATTCATTTAAAGTGTTTATTTAAAAACATGATAAAATGCATTCAGATATCAGTATAAGAATAATATAACTGTTGGGATTTTTTGGGTCTATATCATAATGTCGAAGTCTGACAACTTTGAAGCATTAAAGGTCGAACTGGAATGTTCGAAGTGTCAGAACTTCGAAACATATAGCAGAGATCGCCACAGAGTACGGGAAGGGAAGATTTCCCTTTACTGCACTGTAGTGAGATCTCGGAGTTGGTATATTTAAGTAGCAGGGGGTGTGCAGGTGCAGGGGGAGCTTGACCCCCTGCATAGAGCGGTTTTGTTTTTGTTTTGGGTTTTAAATGTTTTTTTTTTTTTTTTGACCTTCGAAGTTCTGACACTTCGAACATTCCAGTTCAACCTTAAGCACTTCGAAGTTGTCAGACTTTGACAGTATGATACAGACCCGATTTTTTGCATATAATGAAAAAGTATAAGGCATCATACGTTGTCTTTTATGCATTACTCCACTTTTTGAGAAAAATACACAGAGAAAATGCTTTTATATCATGCAGTAGTTTAATGGTTATGCTATGGAACTAAATTTATTTACTAAAGTTAATGTGCTTATATATGCTTCTGTCTTCTTTCAGGATAACATCAATGTCACTTCAACTTACAAGTATCTCAAAACACAAATGGTGAAAGATGGCTTTAACCCTGCAATTGTTTCAGACCCTCTCTATATCCTTGACAACAATGAGGAATCTTATGTACCATTAACCAAGTCTATTTATGAGAGCATTCTGTCTTGTAAAATAAAGTTATAAGAACACGTAGAGATACAGTATGTCAAAAAATGACACATAGTTTTAAAAAGCAATGTGCTATCTATATGTAAAACTAACACATGGATTTTAAAAATAAAATACTGTAAGTTATGTATTAATTTTGTGGCTGTATGAATTACTCTGAATGCACACATATGAGAGACGATTAGAATAATTATTTTTTTATTATAGTTTAACTAAAAGCAGTTCCTTCATTATTCCAAGGGACTTGCATTTGTTTTTCTCTGCTTATGGCATGAGCATTATCACTGAATGGAAATTTTAATTCACTGTATACATTGTACTCTAGGACTGTCTAATTTAATAAAAACTGTAAAGTGTATTTGTGTAATATATCTGTTTTGTTGCTTTGGCTCAGTGTTCAAATGGTATGTGCATGAATAACAGAGACCTCTAAGTATTCTTCTCCATGCTAAGTTGTGAATGAATTATGGAATGAATGACTATATGACTAAATGAATGAAGAAGTCAGTGCAGTGTAGCAATATATTTTTTATTGTTTACTTGGTTAAGGTCCTGCAGCAGAACACCTGTGTTTGGGAGCAAACAATATAGACTGAGGTTAACTGACTCACCAAGCACTATATTGTACATAGGAGGATACACTGTAAAATTCAAGTAAGTCTGCTACTTTTAAGAAGACGGATGAAATTGCATGAATCTAATGTTCTTGTATTATCAAAGTCAACAAATAAATGATTCTACCTCTGCTTCACTTGTCATAAGTAGTAAGCATAATTTATAGTGCAAACAAATAACTATATAACTATATGAATAAATGAAAACTTGTATGATGAGGCTAAGCTTCTCAATGGCCCAGTGTTTGCAAGCTTAGTAACAAGCTATGAACCTATTAGCCAAAGACTGTATTTAAATGCACCATTTAGCAGTGTGTTAAATATAGGATGTGCAGAGATTGGGTCCACTCAGTTTTGTCATCATGTTTTATGTCATAGCAATGACATGTTGTATGATTCATTCCTTGCGTTATGAAATACAGTAGTTCTAATGGCAATGAGCTGTATATTTCTATGGGCCGGTACCAGAATGAAAGAAATCAGTGAAGAACTGAAACCTAAGTTGTTATTGCCAGTATGTCATTTCTGTACATGTAGACACACATACACACACACACACACACACACACACACACACACACACACACACACACACACACACACACACACACACACACACAAACACACAGACACACACACACACACACACACACACACACACACGCGCGCGCGCATGCACATACATATACACAAGTGTACATGCACACATCCACATATACACACAACACACATGCACATATACACACAACACACATATGCACATGCATGCACATACAGTGGATATAAAAAAGTGTACACACTCCTGTTAAAATGCCAGGTTTTTGTGATATAAAAAATGAGACCATAATAAATAATTTCAAAAATTTTCCCACGTTTAATGTGACCTATAATCTGCACAATTCAATTGAAAAACAAACAAATCTGTTAGGGGAAAAAATATAAAAAACATACAATAAGCTGGTTGCATAAGTGTGCACACCCTTAAACTAATACTTTGTTGAATCACCTTTTGATTTAATTACAGCATTCAGTCTTCTTGGGTAGGATTCTATCAGCATGGCACATCTTGACTTTGTAATATTCGCCCACTCTTTCTTGCAAAAGCACTCCAAATCTGTCAGATTGCGAGGGCATCTCTTGTGCACAGCCCTCTTCAGGTCACCCCACAGATTTTCTATAGGATTTAGGTCTGGGCTCTGGCCGGGTGATACCAAGCCTTTAATTTCCTCCTGGTAAAGCCATTCTTTTGTTGATTTGTATGTATGTATGCTTGGGGTCATTGTCATGTTGAAAGGTGAAATTCCTCTTCATCTCCTGCTTTCTAGCAAATGCCTGAAAGTTTTGGGCCAAAAGTGACTGGTATTTGGAACTGTTCATAATTCCCTCCACCTTGACTAAAGCCCCAGTTTCACCTGAAGAAAAGCAACACCAAAGCATGAGACTGCCACCACCATGCTTCACCGTGAGGATGGTGTTCTTTTGGTGGTGCAAAGTGTTGTTTTTGTGTCAAACGTACCTTTTGGAATTGTGGCTATAAAGTACAGCCTTGGTTTCATCAGACCATAACACATTTTCCCACATGCTTTTGGGAGACGTGATGTACTGTTTTGCAAATTTTAGCCGGGCCTGGATTTTTTTATGTGTAAGAAAAGGCTTTCATCTTGCAACTCTACTCCATAGTCCAGATATATGGAGAATATGGGAGATTGTTGTCACATATAGTACACAACCAGTACTTGCCAGAAATTTCTGCAGCTCCTTCAGTGTTGCTGTAGGTCTGTTGGCAGCCTCCCTGACCAGTTTTCATCTTGTCTGTTCATCAGTTTTGGAGGGATGTCCAGTTCTTTGCAATGTCACTGTTGTCCCATATTTTCTCCGCTTTTTGATGACTGTCTTTACTGTGTTCCATGGTATATCCAACACTGTGGAAATTTTTTTGTACCCTTCTCCTGACTAATACCTTTCAATGATGAGATCCCTTTGATGCTTTGTAAGCTTTCTGCGTACCATGGCTTTTGCTGTAGCAGACAACTGAGTAAATGTCAGGAAAATCCTGCTAGGACAGCTGAACTTTATTTGTGGTTAATCAGAGTTCCTTTAATTGATGGCAGGTGTGTTTCCAAGAAGACTGAATGCTGTAATTAAATCAAAAGGTGCTTCAACAAAGTATTAGTTTAAGGGTATGCACACTTTGCAACCAGCATATTGTACGTTTTTTATTTTTTATATTTTTTCCCCTAACAGATTTGTTTGTTTTTCAATTGAATTGTACAGGTGCAGGTCACATTGAAGGTGGGAAAATGTTTGAAATGATTTATTGTGGTCTCATTTTTTTTATATCACAAAAACCTGGCATTTTAACAGGGGTGTGTACACTTTTTATATCCACTGTACATACATATACACAAATGTAGACACACACACACACACACACACACACACACACACACACTCACAAGCACGCGCACACACGCACGCACACACACATACACACGCACACACGCACTCTGTATACCCACTTATACACATACACATGCAAAAACCTAATAGCTTGAGTTGAACTGAAGCTGCTAAGTGCTCATTTCACTGTTTAAAATTAATATTGCTGGTACCAGCTGAAGAAGGCCTGACAGGATTTGACAGAATTAGTATTTACCTTATTCAAAATAATCCTAAACTAGCTATCAGCCCTTATATGAGCAGCAAGGAGGTTTATAGTAAAGCATAATGTATATGCACATAAAATAACATCAACTTCAATTTATTAAAGTGCCATAAGTCTAAAATGAATGCATTGCAAATAGCAATAAAACAAAGGTAATCAACACATACAGTAGGAGATACAGAGTGCAGTTATAAAATATCATTAGTAAAATAAACTTAACTTATGATATTAGCATGAAGCCATCTGAAAATGGCATAGAGGCAAAACTGAGATCAGTTGTAAGTAAGCTCAAAGAGATAGGTCTTCTTAAAATCTGCAGATGTTGCAGACTCCCTCAGCCTTTCAGATAGCATGCTCCACAGATGCAGACCTTGAAAAGCAAAACCTTATATGCTCGATGTTTCAAGCTGTATGTCCAGAGAGCCAACAACCCCTGGGATTCTGAGCAGAGAGTAGAAGTCTGCTGCTAACAGGACAAGGGAGTGGAGGAGTAATGGGGACTATGTCATGCAAGGGTAGAGATACCAGCAACTTAAAAATAATCCACTGGCAAAGCAGCAGCCAGTGAATCTCATACAGAACTGTTGTATTTTGGTGCTGTCTGGTTGTCTCAGTATGTAACTGGGCCAGCTGCACCCAGTCTGGTCCACAGTCAGGAAACCCCTGGTATGAGGCCCTGCAGTAGCCTAAACAGGAACAAAGCAGTACATGAATCACTGAAGGGAGATCTTTGAGGAGGAGTAAGGTAATTACACGATGCTACTGAGATAGTAACGGGGTGATCTGATAACACCTGAAAGCTGGTCCTTAAGTGTTAACACCAAGATGAACCTTTCACGCGAGTTCCAGCTTGTTCCCACAAAAGACATTTCTAGGCGACAAGGCCAGATCAAACAAATCTCTCAGTCTGGCATGAACAGCCATTGCTATGATTTAGAGATGCAGTGCTTACTAGTGGTTGTCAATCAAAACAGTCATGGATGCATTAAATGTCTTTGATTAAGTTGTGAAAGATAGAAAGTCCAGGGGAATGGAAGGATAAAGCTGCATGTCATTAGCATAAAAAAGGCTACACAAATGTCTCTTCAAGAAATGTCTCCAAGAGGAAACATATAAACAATGAATAGTAAAGGACCCAAAATGGACACTATGGGTGACTAGGTAAGAGGCAGAGGAACTGACCCCTTACACTGCTGTGTGGACATGCCTGGACAGGTAGAAGAAACAGCAATCCAGAACCAAACCTGAAATGCTAAAGTAAGACTTCAGTCTGTTCAACAGAATTCAGTGATTAACTGTATCTAATGACAAAGAGAGATATCCAGAATAGTGCTGGTTTTGCACCATCAGAAAACCATTAAAGACCATAGTAAGGGCTGTTTCTGTACTGTGTCTTGAAGAAAAACCTGACTGGAGTGGCTAATGCAATTTATTGTCTCATAAGTAAGAATTCAACTGTGCATTGACTACATTCTCCAACACTTTAAAAAAAAAAGGAAGCATCTTGGAGGTTTCCAGACCATAGAGCCTTTATTATCTCAGCTTTAAAGGGAAAGGGAAGTTAATCATTGAAGCACTTTCATCTCGACTACTAAGACCGTCAGATGTAGGAACAATGAAGAACAAAGATGCGAGGGGGACAATAATTATTGTAGTGGAGTTTATGGAAAAGGGTGACACAAAAGAAGGTGGCACTTATTTGAGTAGGAATAAGATTCAGTTTTGATAGAGAAGCACAATTATGTTCCCATCCAGGTAACACTGATATGAAACTGCAGATTTGTGGTCAGCAGTATTTTCTCCAAAACAGGACAATGTGGTTGATGCATTCTCGATTGGGTGAAGCAGTGTAGATCATAATAGACTTGGTTAGCTTTATATACAGTTCTGAGTTGCTTAGCAACAGAAGTAGAGTTAGTATGCAAGGAAAAGGAGATGGCAGGCTTAGACTAAATGACAAGGTACTCAAAGGAAGGTATTAGAAGGCCTACGGAGCATAAACGTAGTGGCCTGAAGAAGTCTTTGGGGTATACATTATAGCATTAGTTTTTACAATATTAAATATGAATATTCATAGCTCAGTACCAGTTCCATAAGTTAAGACAGAAAAGAAGTTTGGGTAGATGTAGAAGAGACATATTTGGAAGGGGGATGTCATCAGCCTAAACACGGGTTGGAGATCGTGCAAGTTCTTTAAAAATTATTGATAAAGAGAGTAAAGAAAAGTACACTGATCCTTAGCAATTTCTTAAACTGACTGTAAATGCCAAGAGGATGGTATGCATCCTAATTTGAGTGGTTCTTTTAGCAAGATACCCACTAAACTAGGAATATGGTTAATCACCAGAACCAATTATTTTGAATGATAATTGTGTGATGATACAGAGGAGATGGTGCCCCAGTTTGCACTCCACAATCATAAGATGATAAGAAAAAGGAAAGAAAGAAAGAAAGAAAGAAAGAAATGATCTTTTCTCCATTCTCCATTCCCTGATGAGGTGCTCTTAAGACCATTATGTCCTTTCTCCCCATTCTCAAAAGTTGAGTAGCAAAAAATAAATAAATAAAATTTGCTGTTTTTTAAAATGTAGCAAACCATACTAGAAATACAAGTGCACATTGTATCCAGTTGATTGCTACAGTTACTACACAACCCAATAAGCGCTTTAGCCCTGACACCTGTTAGAGTATTGGCATGCATATCTGAATGCCAGTACTGTCATAAAGCCCCATCAGCAACAGCCAGTTGTGTACCCTAATGCCTAGCTCTTTGGGCAGCTGCCTCCCTCACCCCACTCTGGCTATACTTCTGCTTGTAAGTGTGGTCAGACAGCAGTAGTGACTATGTTAAATACACACAGCTATGCATCTGCACAAGAATAATGGTAAGCCATAACAGGTGTCTCACAGTAAGGTCCCCATGCAGTTCTATTCACTAAACTGTGGAACAAGTAGGAGTAAAGGAAAGTCAGAAAGGGGGAACATACAGAAGGACACAAGAAAGGGGAATGTGCTGGTAGTGGGGAGGGGAAGAAGGGGGTGTTTTTGTTTTCCTTTGTCAAGAAAGGTAGATGGTGAAGGATGTAGGGGAAAGTTAGGAGATGGAAATAGGGTAGGAGTGTGGGAATAGGAAGCACAAATAATGATAAATCACAATGACTAACGGGTCAGGTGCTAACATGAAGGTGGGGATTGATAATGAATATATATGCATACTGTCTAGAGGAGGACAAGTGGTGATGGGGAGAATGGAGAGGATTGGATAACAAAGTGGGAAGAGAGGGTTATACTAGGAAAGGCAAATAATGATAAGGGATTGGAGTGGAGTCTCATATCCTGATGGTGCTGTCTTAACAGGAACACAGAAAAGGTCAGTGACTGCTCTGACTGCCTTCAACACTAGATTCTGCCTCAGGGGGCACACATGGTAATGCCAAGCAGTGGTGCAACTCCAGGTGGCTAATGGCATATCAGACCACCAGTCTACAAACTCACCCATCACTTCTTCCAACTTCCACTGGGTAACAAACTGTGACATACTGGTGGCCTCATTAGAGAAGAAGTACTACACTCTCCTCCAGTGATCATCTACCTGAAGCCACTAAGGACACCTGCTGGTTGCCCCATCACCACTGCAAGACTTCCATCACCTAATGGAGATGCAATCCTAGAGGCATGTGGTGCATCAGTAGGAGATGGATGGACCAGATGGCAAACAGGGATAGCTGTTGCACCACAGGTACAGTTAAGGCAGATGCTATAGAAAAATGTTGACATAAATGGAAAGAAAAAAATATAAAAATACAAACAAAGAATAGTGATGAAGTAGAGAGAGAAGAAAAAAATTGCCTGCTTCACTGTGATGATCAGTATTACAAACACCTTCAGGTGGACTAATATAGTCTATTGTGAAAGGGGACATAATGCTAACCAAGTAATTAATGCCGTGTGTAACTGTTGGAAGACTTCAGTACAGAGGTGCAGTAGCATTGCACCCACTGGCCCTGTGGGGAGTGAGTGGGTGTTAGCAACAATGTCAGCATGATGCCATTGGCCATAAGAGACCACAGATGTGCATATTTGTGTGGTGGGCATGCCCTGGTGAATATGTTGTTTGAGTGAGTGCCAAAGACAGGCCATTTGGTATCGGACAATGTCAACCATTATATGGTGCCAGTGAGGTGTACAGAAGGCAAACAGCACAGTACTGGGATCACAGGAAGCTTTCAGTACATGGTAGGCAACTGTAATGATGTTATGTAGTGTAGGACAAAACTCTTGTAGTCCATGAATGCCAGCAGAATGACAGGTGGAAGTGGCACCTGCATGGACATATGTTGAGTCAATGCATGGCCCATATGATAAGGTGGTAACTCTACTGAATTATCTAATTACAGACCCATAGCCATCCTGTCACCTCTGGCAAAAATTATGGAAAAATGTGTCCATAAACAACTTCTGTACTTTCTAACCCAGTACAACTTTCTGGCTAACTCTCAGCATGGCTTCAGGCCAAATCATAGTACTACCACAGCTCTCCTCACCTTATCAAATGCAATAAACTGTAACAGGAATAAACAACAAGCTATCCTCAGCCCTTTTCTTGGACCTGTCCAAGGCTTTTGATATGGTTAACCACCATCTTCTCATCAACACCCTGGCAACAATGTCTCTAGGCAATCACTCTCTCCAGTGGTTCAGACCCTACTTGCACAATAGACAACAATCCGTCTTATGGCAGAACAACCTCTCAAACCTCCTACCCAACCCCCCAGGTGTCCCACAGGGATCTATTTTGGGACCACGTCTGTTTTCCATTTTTATTAATGACCTCCATACTGTCATCCCTGATGCCAGCTGTATTCAATACACAGACGACTCAACATTGATCTGCACTGGCACCTCACAAACAGAGCCGCTAATAATAACTCAGAGTACTTTTAACCTAGTAGAGAATTGGCTTGCCTCTCACTGTCTGATTCTAAATCCTAACAAAACTAAGCTCCTACTTTTCTCCCCCACCCAAAGATCCATGGTGCTAACTCTCTCCATTAAGTCTAATAATGGTACCATAATGTCACCAGATGCCCATACAAAACTCCTAGGAGTTATTGTAGATAATCTTAAGTTTGATGTGCATGTTAACAAAACTATCAAAACCATTAATAAAAAGCTGGGCTCACTATATAGGATAAAGCCATTCCTTACCCCACCTGCTAGGACTGCCATTGCCTGCTCCCATTTACTCTCTACCCTCTACTATGCTTCCCCTTTACTTGCCAACCTAAATAAAACTGATCTTAACAAACTCTCAAGCTGCTATAATAACATTGCTAGATTTGCCACTGGTCTCCCCTATAGAATGCATCATTGTTAAAATCTAAAGTATCTTGGATGGCTAGAGATACCCAGGAAGATTCAGTATAATCAACTTATTGTGGCTCACAAAGCACTCAACCAACCAGAAAATACACCTGCACTGAAAAACAATATCTATCCCCACTCCAACCCCAGAACACTCCACTCATCTAATAGACTGGTAGTGCAAACTATCAAACCCAACAACTCAGCAGGTGACTCCCTGTTCGCCAACACTGCTGGCAAAATTTGGAACTCACTTCCTGCTAACATTACCCTAGATACCACCGTATCCCATTTCAAAAAAGCTCTCAAGGAGTATTTCAAGTCTCACTGGATATGTCCCTGCTCTAAGCCTGACTAAATATTTATTCATATTAGTGTACTTATACTGCGTTTGTAAATGGAACCCAAATATATTTTTATTTGTTAAGCCAGATCAGAAGTTTGTTAGACTGTATAAATGTAACTCTGACTGTAAAGTGTGTTTTATTTGTACAATGTTATTATGACTCTTTTATTTTCAGTACATTGTGATGAAGGCATATGTTAAAACCATTGGAGCTTTTCTCCCTGGGCCTCCACTGAAAATGGACATATATCCAGTTGGACTATCCCGGTCAACAAATTTAAAATAAAATAAATGTGTACCTTGCTTACTAAATTTTGTCATGCTCTGTGGCAGTCTCCACAGCGTGGTACTGTGTTAACAGCCCTGCATGAAGGGCATCATGTGGCAGTGGGATGCTGAATACCAGGCCAATCTGGGCATCTATCAGAAAATGTGTTCATTTTGAATCCCTTAAGCATGTACTGTGTGCATATCATTAGACTGCCAGCATGCATACAGAAGTCTTGTCAGATAAAATGCAGTTATCTCTACAGAGTTATGCAGATGGGTGATTCATTACTGTTGTGATATACAAAACGTATCCATAAGATGACAGGCACTATATTCACCCCTGCATTTAAAGAGGCCCTTTATTATTCTGTCTTACAACAGTTTATTCTCTAGGGCGGCCATATTGGTGCAGCAGTTAGCATTGCCATCTCGCAGCAAGAGGTTCTCTGGTTTGATTCTCGGCTGGGGTGCCTTCTGTGTGGAGTCTGCATGTCCTCCCTGTGGTCGCGTGGGTTTCCTCCGGGTGCTCCGGTTTCCTCCCACATCCCAAAGACATGCTGTAGGTGGATTGGACACTCTAAATTGGCCATAGGCATGAGTGCATGCGTGTGCCTTCTGTGGAAGGTTGGGCGCCGGGCTGGCAACTCAACACTGTAAAACTCCACTGCCAATCATGAGCAGACAGGTGATCCGCTGTGGCGACCCCTAACCAGGAAAAGCCGAAAGAAGAAGAAGACAACAGTTTATTCTCTACAATCTCCTCCTGAGCTGAAAAACATTAACAAGAAATAAATGTCATGAATTAAATGTCTTGTGAGGGCCCTTTTAACTATGGCTAAAATAACAGAACACTGACCTGTCCTGAATACTTACTAATCACCCCAGTAGCACTCTCTCGCACCTCTTCTTCCCACTGACTAAGATGGTCAAGATGCCTATTCTTCAGGTCACTATAGTGGTGCCTACATTGTTCATTAATGTGATTAAAACTAGTAGTGCAGTCACATCTACAGTAAGGCAGTAGCAGGCAGCTACATTATACTGGGGACCCTCAGCAGGTGCTCCCAAGGGTCTCTGCACATCAGGTAAAGAAATACTTGACTCTTTTCAGATTATCACCTTGGAGCCCTGATAACCTCAATGTCTTCTGAAGTCACAATAATGAAAGTGAAGCAGTCCAGGGAAGAATAGTAGCCATCTCATATCCATGAATACTTCGGCTGCTGTTGTCGATATGTGACTCACATCTTTGGGCACCTCATTAGTGCAGCTGGTACCAGTACTACCATAGCTTAGCTCAAATATTCATCACCATCATCTTCTTTCAGCTGTTCCCGTTAGGGGTCACCACAGCAGGTCATCTCTTTCCATTTCCTCCTATCCTCTGCATCTTGCTCTGTCACACCAACCACCTGCATGTCCTCTCTCACCACATCCATAAACCTTATCTTAGGCTTTCCTCTTTTCCTGTTACCTGGTAGCTTCATCCTTAGCATCTTTTTCTCAATATACTCAGCATCCCTCCTCAGCACATGTCCAAACCAACGTAATCTTGCCTCTCTGGCTTTGTCTCCAAACCTTCCAACCTGGGCTGACCCTCTAATATACTTATTCCTAATCCTGTCCACCCTCGTCACACCCAGTGCAAATCTTAACATCTTTAACTCTGCCATGTCCAGCTCAAACTCCTGTCTTTTTGTCAGTGCCACTGTCTCCAACCCATATAACATAGCTGGTCTCACTACCCTCTTGTAGACCTTCCCTTTCACTCTTACTGGTACTCGTCTGTCAGAAATCACTCCTGACACTCTTCTCCACCCACTCCATCCTGCCTGTACTCTCTTCTTCACCTCTCTTCCACACTCACCATTACTCTGCTTAGCTCAAATATACATGGCATGCCGGGATGATGTTAGGATGATTTGTTCTAGAAATTCCTGACCTTCTGCATTGTTTCCTTGGAAGTGTAATGCAGCCCCTGGCAATGTGTCAAAACAACACCCCAAAATATACCATGCCAGCTGTCCCCACATGGACAGTAGCTGTGCAGCTGTCTTGCGGCACTTCCTGGTTGCATATAATACATGTTATGTGAACAATGGGCATATTCTTGTACTCCTGAGGTATGGGTATATAATGTGACATACCACCAACTTACACATTTGGTATTACAAATAGTCATGCCTGAAAGTGAAAGACATTGCAAGTGAAAATTCTCTCAGGCAGATAATGGCATCTTGCCACATGCCATCTATGACTATGGTTAACAAATGCTCCAGAATGACTGATTTGATTTGATTTCACCAAGCTTTCTGTCTGGCAGGACCTTTTTGAACAGATCAGTGCGGCTGGTGGTCAAAACAGGACATACAAATAGGCTTGGATAAGGGTCACCAATGTGACTGTACATGAATGCAAAGGTCATGAATGGGGCTCCACCTATAGAGTCATCATTAATAGTAGTTCCTGGGATCTCTTGGGGGATATCTATGGTGAAGCACTAGACTTGGGAGATGAAGTACACAGAACACTTTGATTGGCAATGCCCAGGCAGGTATGCTAAGTGTGACTATCTGTATTATCCATGTGAATCAGGCATGATTTCTATGTTGTTACAAAAAAAAGCAGCAATACAACCACACTGACAATCTGCTCAAGATATTCTTATACTACATTTTCCATAACACTCTGTTATAGATGTTCACTTACAGGTTTGGTCACACTAATGTGTTTTTACAGATACTGTGTTGTCAAGTTTCTCCCCAGTTTAATTTCTTCAATAATCTTTGGGCTTTTAATACCATAATGGGAATAGGCCCCATTCCTAAGTCAGGGTATAATTAAAGTTCATGAAATTAGCATTGTTTCAATCTTTGATGTTAGTCAAAAGTACTCCTTGCAGCACCTGCAATGTGACCAGAAATGACTCCTTCTGCAGCCCATATGGAGTCACATGTATTGGTAGTATATCTAAATATAACTGTGAATTATGTTTTATTAGACCCAATGCTCCTGCTACTACTATTGTAACTGCCTGGGTATCTTTCTTCCATATTGCTTTCTTCTGTGCCTGCAAATCCAGATATCTTATGACTTAGTGTCTTTTTCTACACGAGACACTGCAAGGACTAGGTGTAGCAATTTCAATGATTAGTGCTATTTTATCTTTTTTCATGTACTACTATATATGGTTTTCTTGCATATGCTCTTTTAGCTGTTGGTAACGGGTGATCCCTTGTGAAGTACACCAACATTCTCTGTAACACTTTATGGTTCATGTTTCCAAAGCTTCTCAGCTATTTCTATATTCTTATGTTTGCACAGTCACCAGTGCAATAGTCTTGCCACATTATTGTGCCTATAAATGAACAGGCCCTCTACCCTGATGGTCTCACGCACAGCAACAAGATGTGCAATTGTTTCCAATTCTCTCTCTCTCTCTCTCTCTTTTTTTTTTTTTTTCACAAAACCTGCATGTGTCAGTTTCTCCCAAACATTCAATGGACTTTGTAAACCAAATATATGTAATCCAATATCCTGGCCTGCTGCAATTAACCTTTTATCTTTTGGTTTCCAAGTTCAACTCACCTCTCCTTAACTATTACTGCATCAAATCCTAATCAACATGAAGTTATTCCAGGAGATCTCTATCCTCGTCACTGTATTTATGGCATTTATTTCCTTTTCATTGGATCATTCTCCTTATATTCTTTCTTTTGTTTTGTGACACATTCAGTTGTTGTCTGATTCTTGTCTACTTCTGGTTTGATTTCTGTTCCCCCTTGACACAGGAATGCTTTTAGAAAATTAAGTAGACAGGTCATCTAAGACATCCTCTCCTCATGTTTTAAAACTTACACTATGTTTGGATCTGTTGAGGTCAGCAGATATGTGAGTAATCCCTTGAAAGCATGGAATATATAATCTTGGTACACACTGATTCTGATATATCATCTGATGTGTGAAGCATTTTTCATGTTTTCCTGTCCAATTGATCCAAAACCTTTTGGGATCAGTCAATCACACCAAAACTGCGGGCTAGAACAGAAAGAGCAAATTAATTTATCGCCTGGATTTTATTCCTAGATGTCAAGGCTGTTTTCAATATTAATTAATAGGTTGGCACAGTGGTGCGGTGGTAGCAGTGTCACCTCACCGCAAGAGGTTCTCCAGTTCCATTCTTGGCTGGAGTGCCTTCTGTGTGGAGTCTGCATGTCCTCTCTGCATTCATGTGGGTTTCCTTCGGGTGCTCCTGTTTCCTCCCATATTCAAAGACATGTATCTGGAGCGTTTCTCCCTGGGCCTCGGCTGAAAATTGGCTATGTTCCAAGTTAGACTTTCCTAGTTAACAAATAATAAATAAAATATTAGTTTTAGTCTTCTGAAGTATTGCTTACTAAGTTTTATTTGCATTTGTTAATGTTTTATTGCTGATGCTTTATCTATTCCCAAATATTTACACAACCGTCTTGTTCAAATTGCTTTATGTCACATTCCTGTCCCAGACTGACATTTTCTTGGTACTGCAGCTTTCCTGCTTTAAAAGTTGCTTTTGCACATTTATCAAAACCAAATTGCATTAATATATTGTAGAATAGTGTGTGTATGTTGTACCTTTAAGTAGTGTTTCCAAGGACAGCACATGCATATAAATAGCAAGCACATGCTAGCTTCAGTGCCATTTTGAAAGTGCAGCCGAACAGTGAGCATGAATGAGTGTAATAGCTAGTTTGTTTATAAGTTTATCTAAGTTAAAGTTATTATGCCTCAATCCTGATGTGTTTGCACATAATAAAGCTGCTTGAACAGAAACCATGAATACTCATCTGTATTATCCTGACTGAACAAGTGACATGGTGTCAGAACCGAGATTCCAAAGATTGCTTTTCAGAGCTACAAGGTGCAGAGTTAACACTGAAGGTAAACTAAGAAAACTGAGCACAAAAAAGGGCCAGAAATAAACCAAAGGTAATGAAAACTTGCACGAATTATGTATTTATTAAAAAAGAAAATGGAGCATTACAAGGGCACAGACAGCATTATTAAACAAGCGAGAGGCACAAAAAGAAAATGAAATGTTTAAAATTAAGACATTTAATAAAACGATTATCAGAAAAACACATAAAAGGTCAGAAATTACTTTGGAAAAGCAAAGCATGCATGTTTAAAGTAAAATGGGCACGTTTAGAGTAAAATGAACACAAGAAAAGTATAATAGGCATGAAAAAAGATTAAACGAACAAATGAATATAATAAAGGGCAAAAATGGCACATTAAGCATAAATAAAGCAAGGCAACTGCATTTTTTTTTTTTGGCAAAATATTGTGTGTTGGCATAAACTACTACTTTGCATTGATTTAAGCTATTCAAGGCATAACTAGAGTTATTTGAAGTATCTCAAAGTATGTAAAAGTGCTTACAGTGTGTGCTTATTACTTTGAATTTATTCTGAAGAGTTTATTTGTGTGCAAAGTGCAATTATTTTGTAAAGTCCAGTCAAAATACAGCCATTTTGAAAAGTTTCTTGTGCTGGGTGTGTCTATTCACAAAGTACGACCATTACGGAGTGTTTCTTGCACTGTAAAGGGTTATTTAGCAAAGTACAGCCATTTTGGGAAAGTTTCAGTGTGCTGTGTACTGTTTATTCGCAAAGTGCAATTACTTCAAAATGTTTCTTACACTGAGCTTCTTTTGCCCAGTTTATTTGCACAATGCAGTTATTTTGAAATGTTTCTTACATTGATAAGAGGTGATTTCTTACACTACAGTGATTACAAGAGTATTCTTGTGCTCAAGAGACTTATTTCACAAAGTTCAATTATTCAGAGGCTTGTGCTATTGGGCATAGTTACAAATACTGGCATAAATTTCTGGCATATGTATATGTATGTGTGTTCATGCATACTACAAAAGCCTTCACTGGTATGTGTTAATATGGCAGATGGATTTTGCAAGCCATCACCACTTGTACTTGATCAGAGTATTGCAGAGAACTGGAGAATAATTCAGCAAGAGTGCAGTATTTTTATACAAGCAGCTTATTCTGACAACAATGCACACACAAGGGCATTCATTTTGCTAAACTTAGCTGGGACAGAGGCCATTGAAAGACAGCATTCATTTGTGTATGCACCAGCAGTATATGAGGGAGAAGGTGAAAACTGTCATATTGTTGCATGGGCTGAATCAAGGGAAGACCCAGAGTGCTTCAAATGCAAATTCAGGGAAATGTGTAATCCCCAGAGAAATGTTACATTAGAGAGGTGTTTGTTTTACACAAGAGATCAGAAGCAAGGGGAAACTTTTGCATCATATATTACTGACCTGAGGAACAGAGATAAAACGTGTAGGTCTGGTGACTTAAAAGATGAGTTAATAAAGTACAGGCTTGTGTCTGGTATTAATAGTGCTGCAGTGAGAATGATTTTGCTTCATGGCCGTAATTTAATGCTGAGCAAAGCTACAGAGATTTGTCAAATCCATGACGTTGCAAATGATAAGACCATGGTTTCAGCAAGCTCCAGAGCAAATGTAGACAGCATGCAACACATGGCTAGTAGAAACAGGCCTAAGCACATGGCACGTGCCACCCCTGCAGGCTCCCCTGGTAAAACCCGTAGTTTTCCAGCAAGTACTAAGAAAAGGATATGCTCAGTGCTGTACAAGGGTGAGTCAGCAAAACCCAAATCAAGCTTTATTGTTAACTGTTGCAACTGTGGTCCCATTCATGAATCTAAAAGAGAAAAGTGCTTAGCATTTTCATCAGCAATGCCACAAGTGTAAAAAATGGAACCATTTTCAAAAGTTTTGCAAATCAAGTAAACCTTACACCGTTATAAAGAAAGGTCACTCCAAAAAGCAATTTGATCATATAGAGAGCTACAATTATACTTTCTGCTTAGCTGGTGTAATAGTGATCGGTGGAAAGGTTGATGCAGTGAATTTGTTGGTGAAGAATAAAGTGTTTTGTACTGTCAAGATCAATGACAAATCCACCAAGTTCAAAGTAGACACTAGTTCAAAGTGTAATGTTATGTCAGCAGACAGTTTTGCTAAGATGAGAGCTGGTGAGCAACTTAATGTGGTCAGTTGTGCAAAACTTGTTGCGTATGGAGGTGATGAAATTCAAACCGAAGGCTCCATAGTGCTTTCATGTTATTTGACTAGGATGTTACAGCTTGCTATTCTATGTAGTCCAAAGACCTATGCAGTCATTATTGGGTCTCAGAGACAGTTGGAGAATGATTTTGCTTTCCTTTACCAAAGAAGTTAATCATATAAACACATCCAATTTTACTGAAGCTATTTTCTCAGTGTATGCTGATGTTTTCAATGACAAGTTAGGTGAGCTTCCAGTTGTGTACTCTATGAAGTTAGACCCAGAGATCAGTCCAGTGGTCAGATCGTCAAGAAAAATTCTGATAGCTGTGCAGAATAAGGTCAAAGCTCGTGTGGATAAAATGATTCAGCAAGGTGTAATTTGTCCATTTATAGAACCAACTGAATGGGTGTCCGTCCATGGTAGCAGCCCACAAAAAAGGCTCAGACAAGATCACAATATGCATTGATCCAAGAGATTTGAACAAAGCATTAAAGAGACACATCATCCCATGCATACAGTCAAGGAAGTCACAGCCCTAATACCGAATGACACTGTTTTTTTGTCTTCGATGCAAAAAGTTCATTTTGGCAAGTGATGCTTGATCGGAAATCTTCATTTACTGACTACTTTCAGTACCCCACATGGAAGATATAGATTCCTCAGGATGCAATGGTGCAGATTTTTTCGGGTTATCCTTGTGCCATAATAGTAGATGATTTATTGATTGGAGGCAATGGTGAAGCAGAGCATTACAGAAACCTTAGAAGAGTCCTAGACAGTGCATATGAAGTGAACTTAAAGCTCAATCCCCTGAAGTGCAAATTCAGACTACCAGAAGTTACATATATAGGTCATGTATTTACCAGCACTGGTTTGCAACCAGTCCTGTCCAAGCAAGCAGCCATTCTTGAGATGCCAGCACCAGATAATGTTTTCTTGGTATGGTCAACTACTTAGGCAAGTTTATACCAGACTTCAGTGAGTTGACTGCGCCTTTGAAAGAGCTAATGTGCAAAAATGTTACATGTTCATGGTTGGAACAGCACCAAAGAACATTTGAAGTACTTAAGCAGAAAATTGCCACTCTACCTACATTAAGATACTATGATATCAATAAACCAGTAACTCTTTCCTGTGATGCTTCAAATTTTGGTCTTGGTGCAGTTATTCTTCAAGATGGCAGATCAGTAGCCTATGCATCTAGATCTCTTACCCAAACTGAAATATAGTATGCTCAGATTGAGAAAGATCTTTTGGCAACAGTATTTGCATGTTCAAAATTTCATGATTATATTAATGGTTGAGCTATTCAGATTGAAAATGACCACCAACCTCCAGTTACTATTCTAAAGAAGCATATGCATTCAGCTCCAGTGAGATTACAAAGAATGATGCTAAAATTGCAAAAGTACAACTTCAAAATGATCTGTACAAAAGGCAGACTTCTTTATCTGGATGATACCTTATCCAGATTGCCCAGAAATACAACATAACAGCTTAATGCAGAGAATTTTGACTTTGATGTCATTAAAGTGAGTAATTTTAATACCATAAGACTTGATGAGCTGAGAGATCATGCAAAGACTGATCCAATTTTGCAAAAGCTCAATCACTACATTAATGTTGGATGGCTGTCAAAGCAATCTAGTGTAACACCTGAAGTGCAAACTTATTTTCCTTACAGAGAAGAAATGTTGATGGACGATGGCATTATTTTCAAAGGTCATAAAATTGTTGTTCCTGGTTACTTACAATGTGAATATATCCAGATTTTGCATCGTGGTCACCCAGGTTCTGAATCTACCAGAAGAAGGGTGAGAGGACTAGTATTTTGACCTTCTCTAGTACTTTCTTCTTGTTCAGTATGCAATAGTACTAAACCACATTTGCAGAAAGAACCTTTTTTTTTTAACTTACTTAATCTCAGAAACATACTCCATAATGATATACTTGGCTTGTCTGCTCGGAGACTTCTATCTAGGCAGACCAGAACAACATTGCCTATCACTTCCAGCCTGTTGAGGCCTAAAGCTAAGAACAACAAAACAATCAGACCCCAACTCTTCAGATAGCGCTCTTTCCAGAAATCTAGCTATGACAAATCAAGCAGATTTCTTCATCCATTGAAAGAAGGAGAGACAGTGAGGATACAAACAGGGAAAGGTTTCGACCAGATTGGTCAAGTAACAGGCATATGTGCTGAGGTGAGAACCTACTTCGTAGAATCTGAGGGTGTGGATTACAGGAGAAATCACAGGTATCTTCTTCCTGTACAAGAATTGATATCTCTAGCAATGTTTCTGTGATAAAGATGCTAGATCTCATAGCAATTCAGCAATGTTCCTGTTGTAGAATGTGTCTTAACTTCTATTTCCATTCCTGATGATGTTTCTGATGTCCCCAAACTTCAACATTCAGCAGAAACAGTCCCATTTGCTAGACCTAATTCTAATTTCTATGTCACATGATTTGGTCATATTTCCAGACCAACCTAGTGTGCAATACACAGCAACCTAGACATAATTTTCTATATGTATTTGGTTCTGTATAATTGTATGACAGAGGATTATTTGTAACATTTGCATATCAATTAATGTTGTCAATATTGCACGACTCATTTCTCAAAGAGGGAGGATGTAGAATAGTGTGTGTGTGTTGTACCTTTAAGAAGCATTTCCAAGGACATATAAATGGCAAGCACATGCTACCTTCATACCTCTCAACTGTCCAAATTTTCACAGAATGTCCAGATTTTTGCCTCAAAATTTCAGTCTGTTTCTCATAAAATTTTTGTTTTTCTGGCAAATCACTTGGATGAGCTGAGGAATGAAATTAGTAAATAATGTCATGCATTTGAGTTTCAGACTTCATATCCTTTAGAAAAATACATTTTAATGCATACCCTGTTATTCTAGCTACTTTCTAAGTTTGTACGACCAATATTTAAAATCTGCCCCTATTTTGGGGCCGTTGTACCCCCATTAAGGCAGGCTTTATAGAGATTTCTTAGGTTAAGAGGTTGAGACGTATAGCTAGCTTCAGTGCCATTTTGAGAGCGCAGCCAAAGAGTGAGCATGTATGAGTATAACAACTAATTTCTTTATGTTTATCTAAGTTAAAGTTATTAAGGCTCATTCCTGATGTGTTTGTACATAATAAAGCTGCTTGAACAGAACCCATGAATGCTTGTCTGTTTTATCCTAACTGGATGAGCGACATATATCATCTGAAAAAATGGAAACTACATGCACTTGTGCTTTTCATTTGAGAACTATATAGTTTTAAGACACCTTTAAAAAGTAGATGAGAAGTCTTTAAGCAAGGCTGTTTTCTGGGAGCCAAACTGTAACCAAGACCTAATCGACTAAGTAAAGAGCTTAATTGTTTAAGTGAAAGTCAAAACAACAGCGGTGTCAAAGAATCACCTTGGAGTTTAGCCCTGAGATAATAATTCACCCTTTGTCATGGCTTAACTGCAAAGTGGTTTGCCACTGTTTTGTGGTCACTGTAATGTAATTGATCAATATAGGATGTATCTTATAGGCTTACTATAAAATTTTTGAATACCGTTATGTGAACTTTGATTGTCAAAATTCAATTTATCAAAGTTTCATAACAGCGATTCGAAAATGTCAGACTCACAATAGTGAATGCTAATGTGCATTTGCTGTTGTGAGATCAACATATTGATTGGAGATCGCAGTATGGTGGGGATTGGGAACTTTGCCCTTTTCCTCACTGCAGTGCAATCTCAGAGTTGGAATATATAAGTAGCTGGAGGTGTGGGTGGCACAGCCCCCCACATGGGGGGTGCAGGGGGGCTTACCCCATGCAAAAACGTGTTGAATGTTACTGGATATTAAGGTAAGTTCGAAAAATGGCAACAATTAATTTTTTTGTTTAGTTATTTTGATTGGTCACTATTGTTAACTTCAATAATGCTTTTTGTGTAAGTAATTACTCTCAAAAACGTTTTTAAAATTTTGATAGTAAACCATCTTATACATCTGTAAGTGTTCCTTTATCCATGAAGGTTGGATACTTTCAAATGCTTTTTTGGAATCTATCCATGCCATACTTAGATTCTCTCCCTTTTTACAATTCTCTTTTATGGCTGTATTTAGCAACAAATGATCCTTTGTTCCATATGACTTTCTTTTGTTATCCTTTTGTTCTATTGCCATGGTGGAGTTTTTCTCTAAATCACTATAAACTCTGTCTGAATCACTTCCATTACATAGTTTGTACATCGTTGGAAAGCAAGTTGATGGTCTATAGCTTTTTAGATGGCTTACAGGTTCACTCTTAGGAGTAGCATTTTCCCTGTTGATAACCAGGTTTGTGCCTGTTTGTGATGTGCATATAAATAATTCTTACTCTTGGCTAAAAGTTCACGTAAACATTTTAACACTTTTAGCCAGAAGTTAGATATTGCATCTGGGCCTGGCATTTTCCAGTTAAGAGTGCTTCTTAATTATGTTTCAATTTCCTTTGCTGTTACTTCATCCCTTTTTATATCTTGTGCATTTGAACTTCTTACTGTTTCTTTTAATTGCTCTATCCATTCAGTATCTTCATTATATTCTACAGGGTCTTCATAAGTGTTTCTCTAAAATGTGTTTATTTATTTTTTCATGTTGGTGTTTCTTTTCCTTTACTTTATTTCTCACTTCCTTATAAAACTTTTTTGGGTCATCAATAAATTGCTGATTTTGTACTTTTCCTTTATATTTATCTGCATATCTTCTAAGTTTGTCTGCCTGTGCTGACATCTTTAGTTTATGATTTACAATTGTGTCTGATAGATCCTGGCATGTTCTGATACTGTACATTGCTTTTCCCCCATCTATCTTTCTAAGTATTTTTGTTGATCTGTTCCTCCTTCTATATTCTTCTGTCAGACAGACGTATTGTAGTAATTGCTTAATAATTTTCTCACCGATGGTTTTGTGATGGCATTTGATTTCTCCCCTTCCTTTCCCTTATTGCTCCTTTTGTGTAAGACTTTATCTGTTATTAATATAGCTACACAGTAATATATCCTATTTACTTCTATCATGTGAATTTCTCTGCTCATTTGTTTTATCAGACTTCTAACATTTTGGGTCTTACTTTCTGAGATCTATTTCTTTCATTAATCTTAATACGCCTGTCCATCTCTATTAAATCAAACAACTCTTCCCTTAGATCATTTTCTTGATAACTGAGCACACATTATTTGCTTGTTTCCTGTGGATATTCCACAGAAAGTTCCATAACATCTTCCTGTGAATATCCTTTTCAGCTGCATCCTGTGTCATCTGCTTCTCTTTCATATGGGAGCTGATTGGCCCACCGCGCCACAACATTGCCTGCATCACAGTTGCCACAGTTTCTTGTTCCTGCCCTTGCTATTCCACTACAACTAAGCTTTTGTACTGGTTTCCTACTGGAGGCTGCAGAGCAGCATCATGTGGTAAGTCATCAGATATTTCCCATTCCACCTGTTTCTCTTAAGTTCGGGGACTCATTGTTCCATTATGCTGTGACAGTTTCGCCTTGCTTGGGTGACTCATTGTTCAATCATGCTGTGACATTACCTGTATTGGATTTTGTACTCTAAATCCTCCACTTTACAGCTATTCCTTAACTTCAGTTCTTGTTTAACTTCTATTTTATTAATCCTCTGTTCTATATTCCCCATTTGTTTTCTTATTTTTGCATTATGAAATTTACCATATCTGCATGCCTTTGCCTGTTTTCTTTTCAAATATCTTTGGAGCTTTTTCTTTCTCTGATTAGTTTGGCTTTCTCCTTTGCATAAATATTACATCATATTAGATCTCTTGTCCTTTCCCATGTCTGTGTTTCTTTTTTATACCTTTTAAAAAACTTGGTTTTGTTTTCTATATTTTTGCACTTTCTCTGTTGCTTCTTTTTCCAAGCAGTCCAAAGTTTATTTGTCTATGTAATGTTTTTCATGGATTCATTGTATTAATAAAATGCAAATTTGCATTTGAAGCTTCTGTGCAAGTATTTTTCTTTCCTCTAATTGCTCTCTTAAGTTTTCTGAATATCTTCTATCTGAAAATTCTGGGCTTCTTTCATAAAATAAGCAAAGAACAGTTTATTACTTATCCTCATTAGTCCACTCTCTTATCTTTATAGCTCTCTTTATAGATCTCTGTCAGAAAGTTACATTCCCACACTGTGGAAAGTATCACATATAATTCCCCTCCGCAAGGGTGGCCCCTCCACAGAACTAACCAATTACCGCACCATAGCTATTCTCTCTCCACTCTCCAAAACACTAGAGAGATGCATACATTCTCAGGTCTCAGACTACCTCCTTTCTACCAGCCTCTTTCCAATACTCAGCATGGTTTCCAACCAAACCATAGCACCACCACTGCCTTACTCTCCTTTACTAACACTATCCTTCAACATAAAAACAATGGCTATCTCTCCTCTGCTACTTTCCTAGACCTATCTAAAGCATTTGATATGGTTCCACACAAACAACTCATCTCTGTCCTCAATAACACTATCCTTCTCTCAATCAGTCACCAACAGGTTCCAGTTACCTGTCTGACCGCCAACAATCCGTTGTATGGCAGAATGACATATCTCCCCAACTGCCTGTCTCCATAGGGGTTCCCCAAGGATCCATCCTTGGACCCCTACTCTTCTCTGTTTTCACCAACAATCTAGCCTCTGCCACCAAACAAGTACACTCATACAATACGCAGATGACTCAACCATCATCTACTCAGGCCAGTCCCTACCCAAACTGCAAAAAATCACACAGGAAGCCTTTTCCTCTGTTGAAACCTGGTTATCCGATGCCCAATTAATACTCAACCCAAACAAAACTAAACTACTCATCTTCCAACACACCAAACATACTCAAAACAACTCTCACTTTAACATCACAGCAAAAGACAACACCACTATATACCCAGCTGAACACATCAAATTGCTAGGAGTGGAAATAGACAATAAACTAAAATTTAGCATTCACATATCCATGACCATAAAAAGTCCACAAAAAACTAGGAGCATTATACAGAAATAAGCAACTTCTCACCAAAGCAACAAAGATTTCAATAGCAAATTCCCACCTTATCTCCACCCTACTTTAACAAAATTGCCAAATTCGCCACAGGGGCATCCTACCGTAGTCACCACTGTCTCTCACTTGCTGAACTGGGCTGGCTTAAACTCCCTCACCTCCTTCAATGGTATCAACTATCACTCGCCCACAAACTAGTAAACCATCCAGTAAATGTCCCATCCCTCCAGAATCTACTCCAACCTTATCGCACCACCAGACCACTAAGATCCAGCAACAAAAATCACTTGCAGATCACTAAAGCCAATAACTCTGCTGGTGAAGCACTATTCTCTTGTGCCATGGCCAAATTATGGAACTCCCTGCCACCCACAATTACCTGTGTACCGTCATGCACCCACTTCAAAACTTTACTAAAAGAGCACCTAAAAACATGCTGGCTATGCCCTTGCAACTCCCACTCTAATATCACCCACCCCATCCAACCACTACCTTTCTTTCCACCCCACTAACTACCTTGATTATAGCAATCTCAGATGCTCATAAGCCTAGTACTTATTATACAGCAGGAACTTCTTATTGTAACATTTGTTAATGTCTGTTATGTACTTTGCAGATAAAGATTCTAGTTGTCTACTGATGTACTATGTTCTTCATCTGTAAATATGTTTGTAATTAATTGCTATATTAAATTATTAATTGCTATGTAATCCAATGTAACAACTGTCTGTTTATTTTAACTGTGGAGCTTTTCTCCCCGGGCCTCCATTGAAAATGGACCTACGTCCAGTCGGGCACTCCTGGTCAACAAATGTAAATAAATAAATAAATAAAATAAAATAAATTTATAGCTCTTTTTTGGCCTATCAGTTTTTTGTATTTTTTGTGGAATGCTACTTCCTTCTACAATGGGGGGGGGGGGGCACATCCTCCCCCTGAGCCTGACCTAACTCCATTGTAAGAATGTTTCTGTGTCTTGTGGATTCTACAGTGCCATTTTTCCAGTTCTGACACCAGTGTGGACAGCAGGATTGGGAATTTTTTTTCCTGGGACTTATGCACCCAGCTGTCTTTTTCATTTTTGAACCTACCATTCACCATAATATATGCTATATTAGATCAAGAAACTTTTGAAGAAAATTTATATAAAGATACTGAGCATAACAGGAAACCTTTTTTATGGATACATAAAATGTAGAAGGAGTAAAGGTACACAGATTGATAAACTGTGTACAGATTCTAAAATTTGTTCTCAGACACAACAGATTATAGATATATTTATAAAATCTTATGCAAAACAATTTGGCTCCACAAAATGGGTGATAAATTCTCCTAGTGACATCCAGGTAATCCCAGATACTGGAATCAAATTAGATTATATTGAAGAAGAACTGTGCAAACTGGATCCAAACAAAGCACTGGGAGGAGACGGAATTAGTAACAATGACTTGAGAACACTTCAGCAAGAACTTATGGTACCATTATATATATTATTCACTAGGTCATATAAATATGAGAACATTCCTCAAGATTGGAGACATGCGATTATTAAACCTGTCTTTAAGGGGAAAGGGAAGTAGGACAAACCCAGAGTCATATAGTCCCTTAAGTCTACTTTCATGTTGTGGAAAAATAATGGAGAAGGTAATATTCATAGGTTCATAGGTTCATACTAGGCTATCTGCCCTAGGGCATTTATAAGCCTAGCCAGTATGTGTTTGGCTTTCACCACCCATTTTAAATTTATTTTGCTATGCCCTTTTTCGAGGTTAGTATGCTGTGCCTCTGTCTAACAGTGACACAGAAGTGATACCCGGGGTAAACCTACAATCTCCCATCCACTCATCAAGATTCCTCTTGAAGAGAGTCAATGAGGGACTCTGCCTAACCTGGACTGGGATTTTATTCCAGAGTGAAGGGAGCCTCTGGGTTATGAATCTGTCCCTCCAGCATGTCCTATTTATTTCAGTGCTGAGGTTCAAGTCTCTTGAGCGCGTAGCTCGATGGGATTTGGATTTTCTGAGGTGCAGCATGTCCATTAATTCCGGGTTGGACATGGCTTTATATGTCAGGCACAGATCGCCTCTGAACAGGCGGTATGCCACTGAGTAGAGCTGGAGTTTCTTTAACCGGGCAGCATATGGCATCTGTTTGAGCCCTTTGATCCTCTTGGTGAGGTACTTTTGGGGTCTTTCCAGTTGCTGCAGGTGTCTGGTAAGGTACATCCCAAAAGTGGCATTGTACTCAATTATGGGCCTGATGAGGGATGAGTAAAGAGGCACGATGACCTCCCCTGATCAAGATGTGAATCCCTTCATGATTAGGTGGGCTATATAAAATGTTTTTCTAACCACTTTGGCCACGTGGTTGTCAAATGAGAGATTGCTATCAACTTGGGTCCCCAGGTCCCTAATTACTTCTTCTGTACTTAATGGATTACCACCTATGTGGTAATTTGTGGGCACTTTGTTTTTGCCAAAGGGAATTACTATACACTTTTTGGCATTTAGCTTGAGGCCATGGCTCTGGCACCAGTTGTCTGTTTCTATGAGGCCCTTTTGGAGGATGCGTGTGTCGGCTGGAGAGTCGATTATGGCACCCAGTTTTCAGTCATCTGCGAACTTGGTCAGCCACAGTCCTTCCGTGTTGGCTTGTACCGCCGAGAAATATATACCGAACAAGAGAGGTCCCAGGACTGAGCCTTGTGGGACACCACTTGTAACTGGTTTGGAGTCTGACATGGCTCCAGCAATTCTAACCATGTGGGTTCTGTCCTTGAGCCAGTTTGCAATCCATCTAGTGACATAGGGGTTTATATTTACGCTGGTGAGCTTATCTATAATGCCCGAGTGGGATATTGTATCGAAAGCTTTTGCGAGGTCCAGGTAGGCTGTGTGGACCACCTTCCCCTCGTCAATGGCCTTGGTGACTGTTTCAAAGAAATCAACCAGGTTTAAGAGGCAGGATCTGCCCTTAACAAAGCCGAACTGGGTAGGATCCAGTGTCTGTAGGTCCCCAATATCTTTATTTATGAGGTCCATGATGATCCTTTCCATAGCTTTGCAGACCAAGCTAGTCAGGCTTATGGGGCGATAGTTTCCAGGATCCGTTGAGGCACCACCTTTATGGAGAGGGATCACTGTTGCTGTACGCCACTCTTTGGGCACATATCCTGTAGTAAGGCTGAGATTGAACAGTAGTTTTATGTTTGGGTTTAGCTCTTCTTGGAGTTCATGTAGGATGCAGCCCGGGACACCGTCTGGTCCCATTGATGCTGTGTTTTTTGCTTTGGAGAGGGCGGCTCTTACCTGAGCATCTGAGATGTCAGGGGGGCAGCAGTCTGCTGGGATAGATTGCCCTTTTGGTGGGGAGGGGGGGGGAGCTTGCGCTGAACCTGTCAGCTAGGATGTTGGCAATGTCTGTGGGTTCAGTGTATTTTTTGTCATTTTGGACTAATTCTGAGCATATCTGGGAATTACCACCCAGGTTCCTAACTTAACTAAAGAAAGCCTTGTGATTATCCTTGGTGTCTTGTGCAATTTTTCTCTGGAAGCTGGCCTTAGACAATTTTATGAGTGCCCGTAGTTTTTTGCTAATACTGATCAGTGATGCCTTCCCTTTTTGGGATTTTGCTCTATCATTTAGTAGCTTCCTCCTTCTATTGTATAGTTTGTTTATGGCTGGGGTCCACAAGACAGGACGTCTGCCTTTGGAGGACTGGGTCTTGGTTTTATTTGGGATCACATGATCCATGCATTCCTGAAGGTGTTCATAGTATGCGTTTATAAAGGATTCTGCGGTCTGGGCCGTATTTTCCACAGGTCCGGGGGCTTTGAAGGATTCCACCTCGGTTTTGAGGAGTGTGAAATTTGCTTTAGAGAAGTTTTTCACTGTGGTTTTCTGGGCAGGGGGTGGGGTCGGGATGTGAATATCCAGGGAGATTAGTTTATGGTCTGATCTTACCAGTGAGGGATACACTTCTGGTCTGGAGCATAGAGTCCCCATGTTGGTGATGATCAGGTCCAGTATGTTTTCCCCTCTTGTGGGAGTGGTAACAAGTTGTTCCATAGCATTTGAGTTTATAAATTCTAGGAACCTTTGGGCTAGGGTGTTGGAGCTAGAATAATGCTCCCAGTCTATGTTTGGGTAGTTGAAGTCGCCCAATATAATGGTGTTTGGAGAGACCT
The DNA here is from genome assembly GCF_019279795.1 of Protopterus annectens. Taxonomy (NCBI): domain Eukaryota; kingdom Metazoa; phylum Chordata; order Ceratodontiformes; family Protopteridae; genus Protopterus; species Protopterus annectens. Next base: position 326,190,637 of record NC_056728.1, read on the forward strand.
TCATATTTTCCAGTGTTCTCAGAAAGGCCGAGTGGGGTTCCTGGGTTTGGGAGGGTGGTCTGTAGCAGGCTATAAACTGGAAGGCAGTTTTACCCACTGTTAGTTGCACATGGATAGTCTCTGATGCTTCGTGCTTTGCCACCAACCTGGAGGTGTGGGTATCTTTGATGAATATCGATACTCCCTCTCCTTTTGTGGTTTGGTCCAAGTTTTGGGGCTGAAAAGCATGGTATGAGGTATAACCTGGTAGTGCTGGGGTGCTCTCGGGAGCCCTGAACCAGGTTTCTGTTACTGCACAGATATCGATGTTCTCCATGCTAAGGAGAGTTCGAGTGCATGCATCTTGAGGTTTAGACTTCTGGCATTGAGTAGCATTACTCTTAGTTTCTTATCCCTTGTGATACCTATGGAGGTGGGTTTGTCTTTTGAGCCTTGCCTAAAAAAGGCACTATGGGGGTAGCAAGAGCCTTTGCCAATATCCGAAAGCCCAGGGGTGACAGGTGCAAGCCGTTCCTAGCGAAGCATCGTGGCTTGTCAAGCATATCATCCCAAGCTGACAGGCATTGGATCCCCTTTGAATGACACCAGTACTTAAGCCAATTGTTGAAATTGATCATCTTGTCTTCATATTGTGGCATCATTCTTGGTGAGGGTAAGATGTTACTCAAGGTCAGGGTCATACCGGCCTGGGCTACATGCTCAGAGAGCTCCTTTATGTCTCTTTTCATGTAGTCCAGGGAGGTATGTCTCAGGTCATTCACACCAGCATGGACAATGACTGAGTCATATTTGTACTTGCCTTGGAGTGACCTGAGTGCTTGTGTTATGTGGTGGATCCTAGCGCCCGACAGGCTGCTCACCGTGACCCTCTCCTTGTTCAGCCTGGTGAGCGAGACGTCAGTGTGCCTGACGATAGAGTCACCTATTACAAGTGTATCAGGTGTGTTGTTTAGTCTTAACGGCTGTGACTGTTCGGCACACTGGCTTTGTGAGATATATGTTGCACGTGTTTTGTTTTGGGGTAGCGGTTGCTTGGGTGTCTGCTTTGGAGGTCTCTGCTGCTTAGGCAGATCTTTATTTAGAGCCTCCGAGTACGTTTTTGTGTGATTATGTGTTTGGTTTGCTGTCGTGGTAGGTCTATGTGAGACTGGAATTGTAGTGAGTGTGGTTTCCTTCTCCTCCTGACTGGTTATGCCAGTACTGAGTTGAGAGAGCTTAGCCTCCAGTTTGGCTATATGGTTTCATCTCTCACATGTGTTGTAATTTGTTGGGAGGAGGAGAGGGTTGTCTGTGTACATGAGGCAGTTGTAACATTGCCTCAAGATTCCCAGATTCACCAGCTGGACCGGAGAGGAGATTGACAACTGACTTTTGGACATGCTAGAATAATATTGGGAATTCCTTAATAATTGAAAACAAGGGCCAGTGGGGAGTGAGGGTGTAGTGCTTTTAATTTTTAGTGCTGACTTATATAATTGCTTTAGCGCGCAAGTGCCAGGTAACTTAAGTGCAATGTGTTACAGGTAACTTAAATGCAAAAACGACAAACAGTAACTTTCTTTCAAGTGAAACGAGGAAATAAGTACAGTAAGCAATGCAGATATCACTAGTGATCCACAGAAGCGCTGAGAAGCCGCGTATTAGGTGGAATTAGCGTTCCAGGAAATAACAAGCAAACAAACAACAAGCATATAAACAAAGCTAGATTCAGCAGGCCTGGATCTAGTCTATGCTACAGCAAACAAGGTTTACCAATTTCAGTAAGATACAGTTCAAATATTCAGGCACTATAAACCTTTAACCAGAAATTCCCAGCTCAGAAGGGCAGAGTCCAGCCTCTTCTCCCACAAGAGTGCAGACCACGAACCTTCTTAATGTAAAATAACTAGCCTGAAGCCCAAGTGCCTAAACCAGAACTAATACACTTTAAGAATAACAGACACTGGGCTCTCAATCAGCAGTTCCCAACTTAGAAGGATGAAAGCTACCTGTCCTGCCACCACAGTGCATGCCACAAACCTTCCTAATGTAAAACAACTGGTCTGAAGCCCAAGTGCTTAATCCAAAAGACTTAGAATGATAGCTACACTTTAATCAAGTTACTAGCAAGCAGTAATAAATACAATTGAATACTTTAGAGAATGCCTGGATTAGTGCTCAAGTTACACAAACAAAGCTAGATCCAGCAGGCCTGAATCCAGTCTATGCCACAGCAAACAAGGCGCACCAACTTCAGTAAGAAGCAGTTCAGATATGCATGCACTATAAGCCTTTAACCAGAAATTCCCAGCTCAGAAGGGCAGAGTCCAGCCTCTACTCCCACAAGAGTGCAGACCATGAACTCTCTTAATGTAAAATAACTGTCCTGAAAGCCCAAGTGCTTAAACCAGAATTAATACACTTTTAGAATAACAGACACTGAGCCCTCAATCAGCAGTTCCCAACCTAGAAGGATGTAAGCTACCTGTCCTGCCACTACAGTGCAGACCACAAACCCTCTCAGTGCAAAATAACTGGTCCGAAGCCCAAGTGTTTAAACCAAAAGGCTTAGAATGAGTTACACCAAGCAGTAATAAATACAATTGAGTACTTTTAAGATGATGCAAAAGTAAAATAAAGTAGGTAGAAACACAAGTACAGTAAAAGCAGATGAAATTTTTTTTTTTTTTTTTTCTGAACAAGTGCTGAGATCAAAGAAACAGATTTGAGTGCTGAAACTAGAAAACTGGCTAGTTATAAGAAAAAAAAACTAAGCTAGAAGGCTTCCTCCAACACAGAAGGGCTTGGGGGCTCAGAAGCCTACAAATAGTCTATACCACTTAACAGGAAAGGCAGGAAACAAGCTTAATTTTTTTTTTTTTCTGTATCCCAGATGCTCTCTTTGTACACAGTAGGAGTGCCTGAAATCAGAATATGATCTCACTGCACTCAGTTGAGTGAGCAAATGAGATGGGCCCAGAAGGAGTATCCAAACACAAATTTACAAGAGGGGCGGGCAGTTTCAAGGCCACTAAGATTAACACCAAAACAAAAACAGGGAGGGTGAGTGGGACTAACTGAAGAGCAGAGTCAAAACTTCCAGTTCAGTTAATATTCCTGCAACACACAGTTAAAATCAATTTAAATACTGTATTTTTTTGAAAAAAAGTGCAGATAAAGGTACTTAAATTCTCTTATATGTCCAGTTGAATACAGCAAGTGGTCATGCGAATAGTTTTAAAAGCTGTAAGTTTCTATTTTTTATCGTTTTTTCTGCATTTTATATTATGTTGAAGTTGCTAAAACTCCATGGACTACAAACAATTGTGTGACAGCAATAATTGTTTTACAGCTTTCAGATCTGAAAAACACTTAACCATTTTTACATTTTTCTTTTTTTTTTCCCTTTCTGTAACTGGTAGCATATGGAGTAGGTAAAGCTCCATGTTTCTCAAAGAATTATGATCAGGTTTTTCTGATCATAACCAAATAGTCACATACCTGCTCTCAAGGTAAATTTTTTGACATCCATTTCTCAAACATATAAAAATTGGTTATGACCGGAGACCTAATTATAATCTATGTAATACAACATTATGTACCAACATCAAGAAAAAAATTAACGTTTTCATGAAAAGGTTCACATGTAAGTACCTCACTAAAACTTGCATGTTTACAAAATGTCATATTCTTAAAGCAAGATGCTTAGGTATGAATATAATAATCACCACAAAACTGATGCAAAAACGTACTCACACCTTAAGATGCCGTAACATTACTCACTGATATGCAAGCAAGAACTAAAAACAAAAGTGTGGCAAAGAAAACTGCCTAATAGTTTTAAAAGATCTTGATTGATTACACGTGTCCTTTGCTTCTGGCTGCCATTTCTGTAACACTGCAAGGTGTGTTACAACTTTCAATGCTGCTAGCTCATATTGCTACACATTTTTTAAAACTAGTAATGCATTCGAGTAACAACTCCATTTGTATTACAATGAATTATGATGAGTTTCCAGTCATGATTTATTTATTTACTAATTGGGGTAGGACACAGATCCACAGTGACCTCTTTCATATTTAGCCTAGGAGCACTGTCTGATTAATTGACTTCTTCAGAGTCACACAGTAAGCAGATGAAGACTGAGGTAGTCAAACCCTGCACTGTGAGATAAAACTTGATAATTGATCACAGAGTAAGTCATCTCCACTAACTGCCTGCAGAACTCCATCTTCAGTTTGCTGTGTGTTAGACTGTATTCAATAAAATTTATCTTTTGAACTTTCCTCTTGAGATTTCATGAACATATAACAGACTGGTAATGCTTGACAACTTGATAATAATACTGTAGTCCTCCAGTTCATGCTGGAATCCCCTTACATATTATTACATCTATTTAGTAATTTTTTTTGTTGTATGGTTTCAGTATGCTTATAAAGTTTTCCTATGCAGTGTCTAGAATCCACCCAATTTCTACTACTTGAAGGCTACAGATTATAAGTAGGATATGAGATTTAGAATGCAGTAACATGTAACTTCCTTCTACATCCAGCATTATCACTTCACTGGAGAATATTTATCTAGGAGCTAAGTGCTGAATTTGAAATTATGAAAAGAAAAAAAAAAAAAAAAAACAATCAGGCTTCTAAGTCAATGGAGATGAAAACTATCACAACAGAATTTCTTGGTATTTTAGATAATTCTTCAAATACTGAGATACAATATTTTCAGTTTTATAACATTTTGGTCAAGTTGTCGTGATTGCGGCCTTGGTGAGTTCAGAGCTCCAACTATCAAAATACGACTAAGAGAATTGCTGTGTGGTCTGTAATTTTAGCTTCTGAAATCACTTTCCCCCCAGAGACACCAGAGGTTGGAAATGGCAGGACAGGTTTGATAAATGTGAAGAGATGAAGTGGGATATATGAAATCCAAGCATGAAGGGAAAAATGTTTCTGACTGATTTGGTCAGATAAGCTTAGCACCAGTATAAATATGAAGGTATATAACCAGGGATTTGCATGAAAATTTAAGTTTGCAGCAGTTCATAATATGCACCTGAATTATTTATTCTATTTCTGTTGTAATTCACTGTGGCCACATCTGAACACAGGAATTTTCTTTGAAAATATATGTGGTCATAAAGGCACATCTCTTAACAAGCAATACAAATACCCAGCAGGAGCAAGAAGTACAAAGTTTTAAGAATGTCTAACTTAAACTGCAAATTACTTTTTTTGCTCTGTCTGTAAAAAAAATGCCTGTAAAAAAGTAAAACTGCACTCTTAAGAAAGAGGTGGATACATCGATGGTGTACACCAGAACATCTGAAAAATCATGTGAATGTTCAAAGTGACTCATGTAAATGAAGACATAAAGTGCAAGATGAGAAACATTGTACCAATGTGCAGTTTGCTTTCTTTGAGTGATGCTAGATTCTCAGTATTTTCAAAATGATTTGCTGATATTCACAAACTATGCAAAGTAAGGTTATGATAGTCTAGCCATGCAGAACTGAATCTTTATTAATAGTCTCACCGGTCTCTACTCTAGCCTTTTAAATTGAAACTCCAGTCCATCTGAAAAAGGAAATGTCCAGGACCCCTAATGGGCTAATGTGGTGACAAGAATACTAGGGCCATCGCTTAAGGGCTGGAATTATAAGAGGTATTTTACTATGTACTATACTTATATCCTAGGAAAGTGGCTTTATTCTATGACACTGAGCATAATAGCACACACGCTAGCATGTGTGCTTGGAGGTGAGTGTCACTGCATATAAGATATGCTCACTGTAGCTTACAGTAGAATCCTCAACCACAAACATTCACTAGGGATATACAGAATCCTATTGTGCTGAGATACCCCTTTACTCATCAAGAGTGAGACAGCTGGCATATGCCACACAGTTTCATTTCTCTTGGTTAGTTCCTCAGACCACAGACAGTGTTTCATCCCTCTGCACCCTGGAATCTGTATGATAAGTCTTTTTTGAAATCCTTACACCATAATGCTAAAACTTGTGTAGCAAGTGCCATGCCAGACTGCCTCTTTTTTGTAGTTAACTGTGATTCAGCAGTTAGTTACAGGAAATGAGCTATTAAAATAGAATCCATATGAGCTGCAGTGATAAATGCAAAAAAATAGATATGCCTTGTTGCACAGCAAAATGTACAGTTGGCTAGCCCAACAATTTCAAGTTTGCATTCTGGATATAATGTATGCTGATTTTCCATGTTAGTGTTCCATGCAGAGCTGGATCCAGCACTAGGCTACTAAGGCAGTTGGCTAGGGCCCACCAACTGGAAGGGGGCCACCACTGGCTTTGAGGGGGTCTGCTGGTTGGGGGATCATCATATTTACCTTTATCATTAAAAAAATACATATTTTTTTAATAGGATTTGGTCACAGAGTGCATCATCATCACATAGACTGGTTCCCTTCCACTTTCTGCATGCATGGAATTTAAATACAAAAGGAAGTTCCTCCATCTGCTTCCATGGACAAACAAGTAAGGGATGTTCCTAGAAATGCTTCCACAGGTGTGTGTGCTGCTATGAACAGACAAGTAAGGGACATTCCTTAAGCAGCTTTTGCAGGTGTGTGCTGCAGACAACATAGACAGATAAGGGTTTTTGTGTGTGTGTGTGTGTGTGTGTGTGTGTGTGTGTGTGTGTGTGTGTGTGTGTGTGTGTGTGTGTGTGTGTGTGCGTGTGTGTGCGTGTGTGTGCGTGTGTGTGCGTGTGTGTGTGTGTGTGTGTGTGTGTGTGTGTGTGTGTGCGCGCGTGCGCGTATGTGTATGTGTGTATATCAAACCCCTCAACTGTCTAGATTTTTGCAGAATGTCCAGATTTTTGCCTCGTATTTTTGGTTTATTCCTCATAAAATTTGTGATTTTCTGGTTTTTATTTGTTGCAAATCACTGAGGATGAATTCACTAAATAATGACAGCCATTTGAGTTTTAGACTTCATGCCCTTCAGAAAATACAGTCCTTTTATTCTAATAATTTTCTAAGCTTATAAGAGCAATATTTAAAATGTGCCCCTATTGTTCAAGCTTTGTCCCAGTTTATTGTGCTAAGAGTTTGATATCGCATGTGTGTATTGCTCTTGTTAGGGATAGTAGGTGGTTCATTTTCTCTGATTCAAACCCTATACCTTAGTTACAGGAAACAAGAGCCTGAATCATCTACACCAACCAGCAAACTGCCAAAAAGTTGAGTTTCAGATGCATTTCTCAAGGAAATGAGTTTCAGGTGAATTTCCCAAGGAACTGAGTTTCAGGTACATTTCTCAAGGAATTGTGAGCTTCATGGAAAGAGAAGTTTACTGCTGCTCCTGCTAAGTCTGTTTACAATAAGCAACTGTTTTGTTTAGCAAATGCTATCACTATTGTGCTATAGAATTGAAAAGTGTTGTTAGTAGCATATCAGGTAGTATGCTTGCTTTTGATGCCGGAAGGCGGTGGGATCTACTACCACAGAATGTAGATGGATTTCTGATACTGAGTTGTACTTTAAGGGGGGTAGGGGTCTGCAGTCCTGAGTATGCCCTCCTTTTGATGACATGGCTAGTAACTATAAACCTATCAGTCTGCCATCCATTCCCTTTGGATGAGATGACTAGTAACTATGAATCTATCAGTTTGCCATCCATTCCCTATTGCAATATTACCAGCTTACCATTTTGTAATGTAACATAGACAATTTATTCTTCAAGGGCAGGAGACACTGAATTTGTAGATGAAACACTGAAACATAAAGTTGTTTGCTAGCAGCAACCTCTTTATTAGTTATATAGAATTATTCAGATGACTTTTACTTCTGCAAAGATTGTACATATTGACTGATATTGGTGGATTGTAAAGACAGAATTTTGAGTGGTCTTTTATGGTTGAAATATTCTGAACTGTTTTGTCATTATTGGTTGATATGTTTTGTTGCATGGCTTACTGGAAAAATGTTCAAAACTACAAATTTAAAACATGCTCTAACAAGTTGTGCTGTATTATACAAGAAATACAATTTAATATAATCAGGAAGGTGAATCAAAGAACACATGCATGATTGCATGATCCTAAAACTATGTGCAAGGTGCCTGTGATTTGAAAACAGCTTAAAAATAAACTTTACCTGCCACTGGCCAGATTCATTTTCTTTGAATGTGGGTTTCAGTGCCATTTCAATGAATATGAGTTTCAATGGCAGAGAAGTTTTAATGCTAAGTCTGTTGTCATTGTAAAAAGACTGTATTGCTTTGTTTAGCAAATGTCTATCACTGTTTATGCATACAATTTGAAATAAAAGTTTTAAATGAAATTCAAATATCTGTAAGCATTGTAGAAGTAAATCAGAAAATAGTATGTACACTGAGAGGTTTGAAGAGTGTTTATGGCAAATGGGGAGAAATAACCAAGTAATAGGACACAGGATTGGCTATGGGGGAAACCTGGGGTGGCTGTGAATGGGGTCCCCAATCCATTATCCTGCCTAGGTCCCCATTTGACTATGATCCAGCTCTGTTTCCAGGTAGTATTTTAGCCACTCTATCACAGATACTGGTAATTAATATTTTTCCCAGTCTGTAAATAATTGACATGAAGAATACTGCATTTATTACCTATAGTCTGGTCTGAAGGCTTACAAATATGCTAGAAATAGTATTTCATCCTTTAAAGATAACTTGATATATCTCTTTATCAGTCAGTATCCCATATTACTGTAGTGGCCTTATGTGTTCTGCTCATATATGTTTCTTCCCAAAAGCTAAAAATAACATCAAATATGTCTATTTCTAACATTTTTGGAGTCACAGTCAATAAAGACTCAGCTGCTGGTGTGTGATAAGCAGATGTTTCTTCCCATATGCTTGACATACTGATCTCTATGACAGGCCTAGCATTATTGATACATAGCTGAACAAAAATCTGAACAAGGTTCAGTTATCAGTGATTAACAGCAGCCAATTTTGCAATTTAGATATAATTTTGCTCTATATTATTATTAGCTCACCTTCGTCCTGCCTGCCAGGTTTTTACTTTTGACTGTAGAATGTAGGAAAGAGCCACCATTATTTTCCATAACACTGAGATTAGAAAGGACAACGATTTCATACTGTAAATCAAGGACTTGATGCAGCTATATCTGTTAATTTGATAAAATGTCATAAATCCAGTCTGCAGCATTTCAACATACTAATGTGCTTCATCACCCGATATCTCTCTTTTCTCTGCTCTATTGCTGTTAAATGCATCCTTACCAGTATAAACAGACTTCATCATGTTGATTTCCTGTTGATTTTCAGCTGCCATTACTGCAATCGATAGAAAAACTCTGCCTTTCTTCTCATTAACAACAGACATTTTGTGCCTTTCAACTGTCCCCCATTTCTAAGTTGTAGTTTCTGTGCATTATTTCCTTTCCATCATTGCATAGCACTCCTCCTTTTAGTGCTTTGGCATTGTTTATTCTTGTGAAAAAACTTAATTAATCTCAGCAATAATACTTTCCTATCATAGCCAGCTTTAGGCACCAGCGAACCCTGAGGTCGCTGGGGGCCCCCTGTTCCTGGGGTGGGGGTGGGGGGGCCCAACCACAGCAATTTATCTTAAATTGGTATTTTATATCACATCTGTCAAACCAACAAAAGCTAGTACAGCATCCTATATACTTACTAAACTAGGTGGGTAATAATAACTCTTATTTATATATTCTTTATAATTCATATTCAAAGATATTCTGGCTACAGTAACAGTGTTTCATCAAGTAACAGGCTTCACAATTCCATTAAATATTTTACTACTGACATTGTGCCCCTAGCTTAACTGCGGTGGTGGTGCTGCGGTAGCGTTGTCGCCTCACAGTTGGACATTGCACATTTGATTCTCAGTTAGAGCGTCTTCTGTGTGTTGACATGCGTGAATGGGCATTCCTTCATTGAAGGTTGTGCATTAGGCCTGGCAAGCCAGCACGCAAAAATCTACTGCCAATCATTAGCAGACCGGAGTTCCACTGTGGCGACCCCTAACCGGGAAAAGCCGAAAGACAGTATTGTGCCCCTAGCTTATTTAAATCCTGCTGGTAGACACTGTCTCCACTAAAATTAACAACATAGCCTGTTTTAGGTACTTGCAATACCCATGGCTGCAGGGATCCCCTTAATCACCCTTGACTGTGTAGGGGACCCACAAAAGCTGTTGCTGGTTGTGGAAAAATGAGAAAAAATATATTGATTTCCTGATCATGCACTTTTACCTCAACAGGGCTGTGATATGACCCTTTCAGGATAAAGCTGATAAACATGAGAAAAGTAAGCACTAGACAGATCAGCAAGCATCCAAGAGTGACTGATCTCAGTGCACACCTTTGATTTTAAGAAGAGCTGAAGCTTCCAATCTTTAAAAATGGTTTTCTCTTTCAGGGAGTTTTATAAATACTGGCAGAACACCAGATACTATAAAATTCAAGTTTGTAGTTAAACAATTTGCAATGGCAAAAATAATTGCAGAATAAAGGCTCAAAATCAGGAACATGTTTTAAGTATTACTCTAATTCACTTAAAAGGTTAATAGAATAACACCTTTTGCACCAACATGCATTTTTGGACAATAAGAATTGTAAAACTCTGATGTCTGAATTTATTGACTGTCTAAAATCCTGAATGATTTACCAGCAAATCAAACTTTTTATGAAAAGAGCAAAATTATGAGGCAAAATCAGGACAGGTCTCTGAAATAAGGCAAAGTTACAGGTATGCATTACACCTCAATCAGGTAAATAAAAGTGACTTATCCCTGCTGCTGTTTGACGGCTGCTAAACAGCAGTTGCTGATCAGGTGCGGCAGTACCAGTGTTGCACAATATATTGCTATTTGCTGTAACAAGTACAAAGCTACTACTGATATGCCTAATGCGTGTGTGTGTGTGTGTGTGTGTGTGTGTGTGTGTGTGTGTGTGTGTGTGTGTGTGTGTGTGTGTGTGCGTGTGTGTGTGTGCGTGTGTGTGCATGCGCGTGCGTGCACGTGCGTGAACATGTGTGTGTGTGTGTGTGTGTGTGTGTGTGTGTGTGTGTGTGTGTGTGTGTGTGTGTGTGTGTGTGTGTGTAAAAAATATCATTGATTTTTATGTGTGCACACACCCAGTAATGCCAGGACACATACATTATTCTTTTGCGTATCAGTAAAAAATGCAGCTAACAAGTAATTATATTTCAAAAGTAAGTCATAAAATATATCACAGAACTTTCAGACAAGTAACTCTTCTAGGAGTCTAGAGGCCCCACTCCCCAGACTGTATAAATGGATACAGGGGGGCTCTCTTAATCATCCTTGACTGTGGGGGGTCCCTACAAAACTTGTTGCTGGTTGAGGAAAAATGAGGAGAAAAAAAATGTATTAATTTTCTGACTACACTATTTAACCTGAACAAAATTGTGATAAGATCCTTTTAGGATAAAGTTGATAATGGCCTCTTCTCTTAACCGCACCCATTCTAAAACCAGCCCTGCTGTGTTAGCAGAAAGTTGATGCAGATTATTGGGGGTGCTGGGATTGTCTGGTTATTACTACTTTAATTTTCATCACGGTCACACCTTAGTGGTGTGCACAGGAGGTCATTATAAGCTGATTTTGGGCTGGGGACAGTTAGTCATTTTTTCTTTTTCTTTTCTCACAGAAGTCAGAGGTGTACAAAACGGTTACTAAATCTCATGTAGGGGTAGTGTACTATTGAGGAGCAATGCAGTGCAATACATTACTGTAATCATTATGTTTTTTTCACTTTCCTCACAATCACAATCACACATCAGGTGCGTATACAGGTGGCTGCCTTTGGGAGTTGGGGTGAGGAGGCATGCTATGTATGTCAGCAGACACTTGAAATACATGCTTGTGGCAATTTGAACCTCTGCTTCTATCCCAACCTAACACCAGAGGGATACATAGGCACAGGGGGTGGTGAGGGAGGCAGACTGTATTCCTAGATAGGACCTGTGTATCTTCACAGCAATTGTCTTGCTAATTTATTATTAGCTACTATTTTGTCATCTTTGAACATTAAGCCTTGGTCACAACTTAGGTCACAACTTAGGTCTTTCTTGAATGAAAAAAAAACAAAATAAAAAAAGACAAAGTCTTTTCTTACTCATGATTTTTGTTTAGACAACTGTTGGATTAAAAGGTTAGGAAAATGCTCTAAAACACATCCTAGAGAATCTATAACCCCTATAGCTTCTGAAGGCATCTATTTAATTGAGTTATTTCTTAACCTGTTATTACTCCTCTGTCTTGGACATGAAAGATATGCTGAAAGCATCCAAGGAAAACTAAAGCTGAACCATACTGAATTTTTTTCCTTTATTCGTAATTTCTGTTCAAACCATCACTGAATTAAAAAGTTGTCTAAAAATTTAAAAAAAACTTTAAAATGCACATTAGAGCACATAGAAAGTCATGGCTTCTTGAAAAAGCTGAGGAGTAAGGCAAAATGTGAGTTAAGGAATAAAAAAAGTAATATGCATGCTATGATGAGCCCAAGATGGTGGGAAAATAGAGGGGAGCACTGAAGAATGTGTGTGTGAGTGGGGGGGGGGGTGCTGAAACAGAGGGAAGTGTGTAGGGTGCAATTTCACCTAAGTCCAACCCTGTACATAAAATTATTGTAATGTATCATTGTTGCAGTTAAATACCAGTAACTGTGAATGCCCCTTTGTGAGATGGGCCAACATGGTGTGGTACACAGGCCTGTTGTAATGTAAGAGCATTGAAGCTACAGGTCATTCGGTGTGTACTACTGCTAAAAGTTTGAAGCATGAACTAAAAGGTTGCTTAGGAGGGGTAGCAATGACAAGGTAATACTTACACTGAAAACACGTAGGGGCCCCCAACTTGACACTTGCTGGGGGCTCCCAAAATGCTAACACCGGCTCTGTTTCCTATTGTTACTACTGCAAAACCATATTCAGCTGCTCCTCTTCTGTCTTTTTTTTAACCTTTCACAACTTCTTTCACTAGTAATTACTCCACAGCTGAGCATTTGACTCAACAGGTTTGCATTTAAGACTGAACCTACACAGGTAAGAGTTTTGTTCACATTATCAGTAACTGAAGATCATCAACAGGCTCTGGAAGCAGTATGAATGCAGAGATGGTACATAGCGTTGCTACCACCTGGTGGAGACTTTCTGAAGAGCAGGCTTGTATCATTTAAAAATTATACTAAAATGAAGATGTGTACATCTTGATGGGCATGCCATGAATGCCATCCAACAGTGAATTCTTAGCCCTGGCCTCCCCTAACTGAAGTATCTTCATTCCTCTAATATTGTTACTGTATAGTTCGCAGGAAGACATATAGCACATTCATCTGACAAAATGACCTGAAACATATATGGAATCTGGCAGGTTTACCACTTGCATGGGAGTCTGTATTAAACAGAACAACACTAGTGTTTACAGAGGGTAGATGTGCAGGCCTCTGGAAAGCCTGAAAATCAGTCATAGGACATGCTGTGGGCATAAATCCCTTTAATAAAATAATAATAATAACAATAATCATAATAATACAATTCTATGCACTCTGTGATTCTGTTCTACTAGTGCATTTTTTGTATCAAATATTCGAATAGTTTAGCCATTTTAACATAACAATTATAAAAGCAAAATCAGAAACCAGAAATCAGAAAATAATAATAATAATAATAATAATAATAATAATAATAATAATAATATCAGGGTATTACTTTAGGAGACAGATGACCTAATAAATGCCCCCAAAATTATGTAATTATAATTATAGAAAACAAAGGACATAAGTAACCCCAGCAAGAATGATCAGCGGTAATCAATACATGCCCATAGATGCATAATAACAGTAAAACAAAGTAAAACGGAGCACAAATGCAAGTCTGATAAATGTATTCTCTCAGTAAGTACAAACAGAAAACATCCCTAGCTGTGTACAGATGTTAGATATGCTGCTTCAGCAGCTAACATTCAGATTAAGCACTTATTTTAGTAACCTGTTTCACAAAATAATTTTGTCAACTTCTTATTAGGATATACTTTGTTCTTCTTTAATAAACAGTGTTTGCGTAATCAAAGTCTTTTGAGCCTTGAAGAGACTTAAAATGCTTCCAACTAACCATGCAATGTATATTTCCAAAGTCTGTGAAGTGTAAACGCTATGGCTTGTGCATGGTAGTAATAGCTTTCCAAATATCTTTCACAATTGTTCATGGTTGATATGCAGTGCAGTCATATTCAGGACTACTATGAATTTCAGAAAAATGCCACACCAGATCACATACAGTGTGTTAATATTGGATACTACTCACCAAAACTGCCACGCCAGAAATAACATCTATATAAACATCAACTGGAATGACTAGAAATTGTAAAAAAACTATATATATATATATATATATATACTATGCCCCAGACCCCCTAGGTGTAGCTGGTAGACTGGGCATACAAATGCAGTGGGTCACCCACACCTATTCCTCTATCCACCCTTCTCCCTCCAGAGACACAATAAACAGAATCCACTGCCAAACAGGATCCCATCATTTAATTATTAAATAAATGTCCCATTGTTTCAAGTCCTGTCATGTAAACTCCAATTATTTATGACTTAACAGTTAATTACTTAGACAGTGATGTGGGATGGTGACCAGTGTGCAGCAGGGGACATCATGGAGTCCATTGTATAGGCTATATTTCACCTATGCCCAGCCCTGTTGAACCCAGATGGACATCTGAGATGTCTATAATCAAGAACATGTCTAGAATGAGTGGGCACTGACACCATCTATGGATGAAAATGTAAATGACCCCAGCTGTTGTTAAATCAGAAGTAAACAATCAATGAAATGCTATAATATAGCTTCTAGCCCATTCCAGTCAGTCTTACTCATTCACTTACTTCCCATGGCCTTCCTTTGCTTTAATGTCACCAGTTGCACACTGCAGTTTAAGCAATGAGCTCCAGTCATTCACGTACTTCCTGTGACCATCCCCTGCTTTAATGTCACCAGTTGCCACTGCAGTTTAAGCAATTAGCTCCAGTCATTCACAAGCTTCCTGTGGCCTTCACCTGCTTAATGTCACTAGTTGCCACTGCAGACTGCGTAACTAGCTCCACTCATTCACTTGCTTCCTGTGGACTCCCCTTGCTTTAATATTATCAGTTTCAACTGCAGTTTATGCAACTAGCTCCAGTCATTCACGTGCTTCCTGTGGCCTTCCATTGTTTTAATGTCACCAGTTGCCACTGCATTCTATGAAATGGTGGGCTCCCTGAGACTGATCACTTCAGCATGAGAAGCAACAAGGTCATAACTCATTGTTTGGATCCTTCAAGACCAGGAGGGCCCTGGTGATGCCACTAATCCAAGCCCCTTGGAGAGAGTTGACAGTCATCATGTCCTTTATCAGACTAGTGACTGTGGGTATATACGCCTAGCAGTAGCATCAGAAACAACTAGAACACTTCTGATATCATTATTATTTGTTTTAACTGTAATTTCTTCTACCTTAAGGACACTGCCTTTTTAGCTTGGTGGTGGTACTGGGCATGGATATTTGTATACCTATGTAAGTATTTGGTTTATCTGAGTTTGAGGCTATGTGTGACTGAGATGACCTACTATGTGTCCTGGAGGACTTGGGTCATTTCTTTTTTTTTTTTGACCACCTCAGCATATATGTGTACTAATGTTCACTAAAGATTTAAGAAGTCTGCCTTCAGTTTGTGTATGTAAATGCTTTTCCTCACAGATGGATTTTATGTTATATAATAGTAGTGGATTGTCAGCAAATGTAAGGCAATTGCTAAACTGCCTTAAGATGTCTAAGGAGATTAGGCCATCCAAGGAAACAGAAAGGTTTAGAAATATTTAACAGTAAATAATGCAATAGAAAACATGGGACTACTGAATATATCCCTTGCAATCCCAGGCCAATAAAAGTTCTGCATAATATGTCTTTTGTATGCTTTATGCCCATATGACCCGCAAAACAAATGCAATGGGCTATGGGTAGAAGTGCCAGATGGGAGGATCTGAACACTACCAACTGCAGTATTACCTCACCCTCTAACCTTTCCTCAGGAGTCCACTCTCTGTGCAGTAACTCTTTGTTCCAGTATCCAGACTCTACTTTTTCTTGAGAATCAAGTGCCTCCTTAACTACCTCCATCAAGCCTCATAAGGTAGAGTCTGAAAGCTGAGCCTGTCTCGACTCTACATTTGTGACTCTTCCTAGCTCCCCTTTTCACAGGAAGCCTGGTATCTTCTGACAGCGTTGCATCACTGTCAGCCTGGGTGCTACCACTCATCTCTGTCCTTGCAGTCACCCAGTCTATGGGAACATCAGTACCTACCAGCAGTTATGGCTCAATTCCAGGCTCACTGCTACAGGGTAGCTCCCTCCTTGAAATAGCCACATCTACAGCCCCAGCATTAGGTGTGGGTTCTGTCTGGGTCTCCTGCAGGCTACAAGATCCACATGCCTGTCTCCAAGCTCAACTGGATGTAACTGCATTCATGCAAGGTACTGCATTATCAAAATTATTTCCTATCAAGACATCTGCAGGGATATCCTTAAACACACCTACCTGCTTGCTTCCTTTTACACCCTTTCAGTCAAGGTGAACTTTGGCCAAAGGTATTTGGAATGGGGTCCCTTCTAAAGCTCTGACTAGAATGGACTGCCCAAGCAAGTACTGCTCTTCTTTAACCACTGCAGGCTTCAAAATAGTTATGTCAGAGGCTGTGTCTCTCTTAGCAATGGCCTGCCTTCCATCCACTAAAATAGGATACAAACTCCAATGATAGTTTGGTACCCCTGTTGTCTCCAGACAACATACCACTGGAATGCTGTTATTCCCACTTGCTGGCTCCCTTACCTTTTCCCTCCACCTTGCTTCAGTGGACATTAGTATGCTACATGGTCCCTCCAGTTACATTTAAAACATTAAGTCTTAATCCTGACCATGTACCTGAACTAGTGGCTTCCCCTGTTACTGGTGGACTCTGTTGGAGTAGTTTATGCTGCCCACCATGGGTTTCCTTATATCCATGTGCAGCACTGGGTATCCCCTTCTTGTGCTGTAGTGCCCTGCTTACTAAGTAGAGATAACAAATTCAAAAGTGATAGCCAACAAAAACTACTAAAAAAGTATATATGAATGGAATGAAATAATTTAATATAATATAACAAAAAAAATCACACAAAAATCATTCCATAAGTGCTTTCATCTCTCAAGGAGATTTCATCAGATAAAATCAACTAATTTCCAACCATCTTATATAGCAAGTAGTAGTACACTCATTTACATAACTGATTTCACTTCATTACATACCAATCAGCATTAAAGCTACAGTATACAACATTTAGTTCATGTTAAAATGTCAGTCTTTTCTCTTAAAATAGATCCAATGGACACTTAATCATTTAATCCAGGTAAAAATGTGGCATTTAATTTTAATTGCCACACTAACTCTCTTTTTAAAACCATTCTTTGCTAGTCAACACCCCTTGGATTTATTTTGATTTTTTCCAATATTCCAGAGGTAAACCTTTTAAAATTGGGGCAAACTAGGGAGTGTCTGTACAGTGCATTTGTGCCCTTTTTCCTAGTTATATCATAAAGGTGTTTGCAAATTTTTGTCTTTAATGCTCTTTCTGTTTTACCAATATAAAATCCTATGCAGCTCTCACACTTAACTAGGCAAACCACCCTACTCATGGTACAATTGCCATTAACAAATGACACCTTACTGTGCAGGACATTGTTCAACAACAGGGTTTTTTCTTTATTTATATAACTACACTGAGTACAACTTCCACATGGTACTGTCCCCTTTATCCTAACATTTTCTTGGTCCAACTCATTGTCCAGTAATTGCGTGAAGTTCCTCCCTGTCTTATATTGGAAGACAGGCTCATGCTTCACTAGGTCAGTAACATGAGAATACTGAATATCTAGTTACAGTAAACACCAGAGTTTCAATCACATGAGATATAAGAAAATAACACAGTTGGATAGATTCACACAGATGTAGAAAAACAATACTTAGCTAATCTCATTATATTTTCCTGACTGACTTAAGAATTACTGTTCCCCAGTTAAGTTACTTATTACAGCAAGGCAAGATGAGGTGTGTTCAGTTGCTTACTACAGCAAGGCAAGATAATGAGTGTGGTTGTGTAAGATATCTGTGAGAGATGTTTACTGTCATGTTCTGGAAGACAAAGTGCTGCTGCGAGAGTTCCAAAATATCTCTCACTAATAGCTGAAGAATCATTTCAGTGCTAGTTATAGAATGACAGCACATCTGGGTCGTCTTACTTGGTGTGGTACAATATGCACCCAAAGTTTTGCTAGGATCTGTTGCAGCATCTGAAAGCTATAAAACAATTTTAAAAGCTTCCACCATACCAGGGTAATAATTAGTTCAACCCTAAGGACAATACAGTAAGATTCCTAGTCCTGTTTTTCCCAGACATTTTTGTCTCTGGCTGCAATCAGACCTGTAAGATAAAATCGTTATGGCCTAAAGCAACCCATTTAATTTTCAACTTATTTTTCAAAATTAGCTGGGCCGAGATTAAACTCTTCCCTTCCATAATTCTTTGTTAAAACATATACATTTAATCAGTTATAATAATACTATCTGACATACATGTATATCTCTTTTTTGTCCAGCAGGACCCACTGTTTATATATTTTTAACACAAGCAACTTTACAAGTACATTTTGAACACAATCATCTGTACAAATCAGTGTTATTGTCAAATGACATAAAATTCTTTACAAAACTCCAGCTAGGTATGCTGCCATAAGTTATACATGCACTTCCCTACTCTCCCTGGCACAGATGGCACTACCTCATATCATCACCGAGCTTATCTTCCTCTACTGTCCATTATGGGTTCTGTGCTCAGCTACTCCTAGGAGCTGCTACCAGTTTAGTTCTTCAGGTAATTCTTGAAATGTCTGGATTTCATAGTTTTTGCCAAGCTCCATATCTTTGACACTTGCTACCTCACTGGCTGCTGGATTGTCCTGTGCTGGCAGATTTAGGCAGACTTTAAAAATGTATTTATTTGAATTGCCCTGTGATGGTGTGGTTTGATGACAAGTTGGCTTATGTTACCTCTTATTTTTTTAATTATGTTCTCTTTTGTTGACCAGGATAGTCCCACTAAGCCAGCATACTTTTTGCAGAGGAGACCCAAGTTGATATTCATACTGAGTAGGGAAAATTTCACCAGGACACTGGGGAAATGTCCCTGCTATCTTTTCCATAAGTGCCATGCAATCTTTTACACCCACCTGATCAAGCAGACAGGACCCCAGTTTAATATCTCAAGTCAAGGACAGCATACTTAAGAGTGTAACACCTCCTTATGTTGCATGGCTGTGGCCATATAGGAAAATTAAACTTCATGGTGTGGAAGAATAATTCACAGCCTTCTAATCTTCTTGCATCAGAGATGATTGTGCTACATGTTGAGCCACTGGAACTGCTCCTGACAATTGTTTTTATTGTTATTTTGTCATTTTTCAGTATTTTGTAAAAAGCATCTAAATAAACTTGAACTTGAAAGGCTAGATGTGTTAAGAGAAGGTTAGTCACTTAGGCTGGATTAGGTAGAGTAACAGAACACAGGTAATTTGAATGCTGCTGTAGTGGCAGGTTTAGGCTAGCAAGTGACTGAAATAAATATATTTAGTTATTGGCAATTTTTTAACTGGGCAGGTGGGCTGATCTGCTGACCCTTTTCAGTGATGGCCTGAGCAAAGATTGCACGTTAGATGGTAATTTACATGGAATACATTAGGAATATTAATGCAATATGACATAAGCATGAATGAAATCCTAACATTACAGGACATTAAGCTTTTTTGGATCTGTCTTGACAAGCAAAGAGGTTGAAGGCATCATGCTTACATCAGCTGGCAGGGAACTAATTATTAAAATCCGCATGCACATTTCTGTTTTTGAAGGTGCTGTTCTAGTTTCATTTGAAGGCCTGTAGTAAATGTTGTGATTTGATTTCAGTAGGGAGTTAATTGCATGTCACTAGGCTAAGATTACACAAAGCTTTTTCTCCTATGGTTGTTTTAAATCAGTGCCTCATCATGGCAATGTCAACATCCTAACTACCTGTTAGACTGTAAGGTTGCTCATGTAGAGGGGACTTTAATTTTAATGGTGGGCAGTTTCCCAGGACTGCGAGTTTATAAGTAAGAGTGTTAAAAGGCCATTACGGTTTCAGTTTGCAGGCATAACCAATGTCAGCCTTTTTGTAAATCACAATAATGCATTCTGTTATTTGCCAGCAGGTCAAGTCTTAAAACTTTGTTTGTAGCTTTGTGGAGACTTGGCAAGTTAGTGCTGAAGTACAGACATAAAAGGAGAAGAGCGTATTCTAACTTGGGGAAGAGGACATGTCTGGCACTGTCATGCAATCAGACAGGATATGAGTGACTTCATACCAAAGTTTTAATATAGTGAGTGTCTTGTTAATAATTGTCTCTGTGTGTGAGGTAAAAAAATAGAGTTGGGTCTAGAAGGATCCCCAGGTACTATTCTGTTGGTTCATGTTTGGAATTTGGCTATAACTGTCCCTAAGAGACAATGGAACAAGTTTTGTTCATTTTTGAGAGGTTCCAAATATCATGATGCTTAATTTGTTGGGACTGATTATTATAGCAATAACTGACAACATTTTTGTGGTATAGTGAAGATGTACACATGGTCTGTGTGGTTTAATCACAAGGGCTAAGCCTGAGTGATTAAATAAAGCCAAGCATGGGTAAATCTTCAATATACCACACCACAGAGCTGGTTATTGATATTATACAATGACATTATTTAAGAAAAATAATACTTTTCTTAAATAATTTCTTTGTATAATGCCCCCATGGTGCCCTTCTGCATTTTCTCTGGTATCCTGGGGCTTTCCTGATGTACTGCACATGCGTATGGGGCTTGCATTCTCACACTTATGCAGTACATCAATGTTGTGTAAAAGAAGCAATGGGGAAAGGAAGATCTCATTTGCTTTTATTTATTTATTTATTAAGAAAAAAAACGGGAGACCTTTAACATTTGGGAGAGAAAGGACAGACAAAATAAAAGTATAATCAGGTACGTTTCTTTAGTTTTGCAGAACGTACCTGATTATCCTCTTATTTTTCTCTGTGCCATCTCCCTCGTTCATTTGAGGTCTTCGGTGTTGTAAATATATTTAAAAAAAAGAAAGAAAGTAAAAATTTTATGGGATATACTAATGGAAAAAAGTCCAGGCGACTGGACCTTCTTCCAGTGGTATATTCTCGGATTTACAATGGGCATGCTGGTTGGGCTGATCAATCAGCATGCTACATTTTCAGTATTACTGGCCAGTCTTTGTATAATAATGTATTAGTCACACTCCTCTTGAAAGGCATGAGAACTGTTTTGCTGGAATCCAGTATATATATATATATATATATATATATATATATATATATTGCATTATTGTGTCCAAATGAGGAACATTATATTTTATGCTGTTTACGAATATGGAGACAGCCCAAGCACTGATCTTTGGGGAACCCCACTCATTCACTCCAATGGAGCTCAGGAAGTTGGCACTGTAACTTCCAATGGGCAGAGCCTAAGCCTTTTGAAAGAATAAAATGATGTCTTCAGATTTCAAACAAATGTTCATATCTCTAGAATCATAGTAGATATCAAAGAAGTGTAAATGGCAAACCCTTCAGCACAACTAATTTTTATAGTGGTAGTATTCTTTAGGATTTAGGTCTTAAACTGAATTTTATAAGTCACAGTTAACACAGTAACTATTACGTTTGTAATATTTTGTAAACAACTTACAATTTCTCAGCAACCACTCAAGTTATACACATACGGTCAGGAGCATTTTATTCATCTAGCTGAGAGTTTCATGTGAGGCTAAGGAGTGCTGTCTGTGTTACTTGGTTATTGAGATATTTAGAAAAATGTGAAAACTATGTCTATATAAATTAATATCATAAAAACAACAGTTAATCTCTTGTCACCTGCACTAGACAGGGGTCAAATATTAATGCAGTTGAGTTTGCCATTGTGTAAGCTTTAAGATGAAATTTTTTTAAACCTTGTACATAGCATGGCTTGGAATTATTGATGCAAATATGAACAAGCAATATATGCCGCCTAGAGGTGTCAGTAGGAGCCAACTGCAGATGCACCTGGAGGTGTCACTCAGATGTTAGAGTTAAGATGGCTGAGTCTAAATAAGAATTGTCACTGAAGACCCGGAAGGTTCTTTAAGCTAGCATTTTAACCACTGTACTGAGCTCTGTCCAAAATTGAGTTGATATAGCTTAGTGATAGATAAGGAGAGTGTGATCAACAGTTTCAAAACACCTAATCATATCTAAAAAAAATTATCCTGTTGTAATAAGCATTCACCTTGCAGAGTACTTTGTTGGTAACTATGTAAATTCCAGTTATTGTAATGAAAGCATTTCTAAATCCATGCTGCTGACTAAAGAGGAGAAAGTAGGAATTAATGTTTTCTAAAGGTTGCTTGTATTGTTGTGTTTATTGTTGTTTTTCAAATAGTTTTATAGGTGGGCAAAGGTCTGAGACTGGTTTGTAAGTTTTGCAATTCTTGGGGAAAGGAATTTTAGGTAGGGGAATTATGACAGCATGTTTGAAAGAAGGCGGGACTATGCCAGCAGTTAGGGAAATATATGAGAGGTGTCTAATTCTCAGAGTTGTTTTCTAATTTATAGGGACTGAGTCAAACTATGATTGCAAAGGGGAGACAGAGAAAAAGACAAAGATATAATGGCATAATGTCAGGATTTGGAGGTATATCAAAAAGGAAAGATTATAAAAGTACAACCCAACAATAAGAGTAGCAGCTGAATGATAAGCAAAAAAACAATGCCCAACAGAGTGTGTGTTATTGTGGAAACAACGTCCACTCAGAGGTGTTCTAAAGCCCAGTGCTGCAGGTTCCCACAATAACACACATCCTGGAGGGCATTATTGCATTTAGAGAATGGGCTGTCTGTAAAATTGTTGTGTTTTACATGCTTATTTATTTTTTTATTACTATATTATTTTTTATGTATTTTGATGTAAAATACTTCCTCTGCCTAATGTTTCAAACTTGCTGCAGCATATGTAAATGGTGTTGGAGGAAGCATTTTGCATCCAAAATATAGCACTTAAAAAATATCCAGACAATTACTTTACTTTTGGTCCCTTACTCCTAAAATATTTGGTCTGTTGCCAGTCATTGGAGATTGAAGTTATTACATAATGACATACATTTGAATTTCAGACTTTTATTTCCTCCAGAAAATTCATGCTAACACAGATCCATCTATTTAAGCAAGTTGGTAATTTTATAAGAGCAATAATTAAAACCTCTTCCTAGGCTTTATCCAGATTTCTTCAGCTGAAAGGTCCAGAGGTATGCAAACCTCTTTTCTGCTACTGGCAGTGGTCAATCTCACTCAGTCACTCACACACACAAACACACACACACACACACACACACACACACACACACACACACACACACACACACACACTTTTTTTCTGTTTCATTTTTCTTACACTGTCTAAACCACAAAAGCCCTGCTTAACGACTATAAAATAATAGTTCAATTGATCTCTTCTCTGTCACTCTCATACAAGCATATACTCCCACACACAGACATAAACACATACACACACACATGCCTTTTTATTTTAAATTTTTTCTTATTTATTTTACACTTGATAAACATCAAAAGCACTGCTTAGGGAGTGTAAAATAATGGCAGCCATTAGGTTTTTTTCAGTGCGAGCTCCATGGCAGCTTGATATGCTGCCATGACATGTCAGACTCATTTTTCTGTGGGCATTACCTGTAGATTAACACCCTGCTGGAGAACTTTCATTCTCCAGTCACAGTGGGATTTACAGGTCACTCATTCTCTAATAACTATTATACAATGACTGGCCATTAACATTCAAAAAGTAGCATGCTGATTGGCCAGCCCGATCAGCATGCCCATTGTAAATCCGAGCATATACCAGTGGAAAAAGTCCATTTGCCCAGACTTTTTTCCATTTTCTTCAGCTTTAAAAAACATAATAAAATAAAGAATTAAATCCAGAGAGTACAGAGGTACGAGAGAGTCAAGTCAGGGAAAATACAAGGAAAATCATTTACATTATGCAAAACTAAAGAAACATACCTGATTTTCCTTGTACTTTCCCAGTCTGGTCTCTCTCGTACCTGTCAATGATCCAGATTTCAGAGTTTATTTATTTTATAATTTAAAAAAAAAAAGCAACAGAGATCTTCCTTTCTCCGTTGCTTTCCTTCCAAAACACTGATGTACTGCATAGGCATGCACATGCACAGTACATAAAGAAAGCCCCAGGATACCTAGGGTTGCCACCTTTCTACTGTGCCATTTCCTGACAAACAAGCCCCGCCCCATGCACAATCAAGCCACACCCATTCCTTTTAATAGCCACACCCCTTTACTCCACCCTTCAGCATAATCACAGTGATGACAGACTAGAAAGACAGATCTACAGTCCAAGCATCTTATACAAATCATGTAATCATATATTCACTGTAACATCAAATGAGCTAAGCTTTGGTATAGACGGTATACCCTAGAAAACACAGATAAAAGGTAAACAGTTGTGATGACAAACTAGACAAAAAAGCTACATTTAAGCCTCATTATACTACGAAGACTGTACACCCTAGAAAGACACCCTAGGAAGAAACACAGGTCAAGGTAAACATCACGGTGATGACAGACTAGAAAGACAGATCTACAGTCCAAGCATCTTATACAAATCATGAAGTCATTATACATTCACTGCAACCAAGTCCAAAACCAGATTAGAAACTGTTCTAGTTAATCACCACATGTTGAACATCTAGATAGTTACACACATCTTGTCACCATCAATGAATGAGATAGTGCCAGCACAGCTAGTGAATTAATATAAATTTAATATTTAAAAATTCACTAGTAGCTGTGCTGGCAATATTTCATTGGCCTTGTCACACTAATCTTTGAAAATCTACCTTAATTCCAAAGAATCCATTAAAAAAAAATCCACTTACCTCCAGAAAAATCAGCAGCAGGGCCACTAAAACAAGCTCTCAGCAGCAGAACAGAACAGGCAGCTAAAGGGCCAGCAAGCAGGGGAACACACCACCACCCAGTCCACAGCACTTCTCCTCCAGCAAGCAAGGCAAGCAGCAGGGCTAAGGCAATCCTTCCAGGCAGCAGGGCTTCCAGGCAGGGCTTCCAGGCAGCAGGCAGGGCTTCCAGGCAGGCAGGGCTTCCAGGCAGGGCTTCCAAGCAGGCAGGGCTTCCAGGCAGGGCTTCCAAGCAGGCAGGGCTTCCAGGCAGGGCTTCCAAGCAGGCAGGGCTTCCAGGCAGGGCTTCCAAGCAGGCAGGGCTTCCAGGCAGTGCTTCCAAGCAGGCAGGGCTTCCAGGCAGGCAGGGCTTCCAGGCAGGGCTTCCAGGCAGCAGGCAATCCACTGAAGACGATGTCCAAGGCTCCAAGCAAGAATTTCAGATCTTAAGCAGCACCCTTTGTACTACAAAAGTAAAAGGTAATGCTGAAGCACCGCTTTATATTCTTAAATTTTCGCGGGCTTTGCAGGGCTTTTACTACTAACTCTACGTGTTGATTGGCTGCTTGCTGCACGAGCCTCGTCTGCAGCAAGCAGCCAATCAACGAGAGTCCAAGACGGGTCACGGGAATGTTTTTTTTTTTAATACGTGCTGACGAGCCTGACGCTATTTCCGGACTCCGATTACAAGAACCGGAGAACCGGAGTGCCCTACTGATTTCTGGGCACTCCGGAAAAAAAACGGAGGGGTGGCAACGCTAAGGATACCAAAAAAAAAAAAAATGGAAGAATACCTAGTGTTGCCAGCTTTCTTTGTGGCTGAAACCGGACTAAGGCCACGCCCCTCATATCACCCATAACTCCACCCACCCCCACCCCTCTCCCAGTCATGCTCCACCCATTTTGTGACATCACCGTGACATCAGCTGATGAGAACGCCTTCTTTTTCTGTTCTAGATGCCTGCTTTCAGCTGATTTACTATGCTTTTCTGTAAAAAAGCATAGTAAATCTGTCAATTTAACAAACACTGATAGTCTGTTTCCTTTTGTGAAACAGAATATTGGCATTTGTACAGTGTTTTCCTGACTACCAGAGAATTGATTTGATTTGTGGATAGTCCAGAAAAAAATGGATAGGTGGCAACAGGGATGATTTCCAATTTCCCACCTATTGGTCAAAGTTATGCTTAAATAGGGCTAGGGATGGACTGTCTGCTTCACATGGATGGGAAGCTTGTTCCAGTGCACACATGACAAGAGAAGATCATAAAATTTTCACTAGACACTGTTACAAAAGATCAGACAATACAACAAAAAAGGAAAAATGACAATAATCTGCATAAATAAGAGAGAGAAGATGAACAAAAATGACAATACATCAATGCTTTTCTAGTACTTGCAGCCATTGACACTTATGTCAGCTGAAGCTTCTACACCAGAATACAAAGCCACTAAACATCACTCTATATTTTTAACAAATCCAAAGTGCTGCATATTTCATTTCCACCCCTATAAAAATTGTAATCCACCTCCAAAACACAAACCAATCCCATTACCAGTCAAAAGTCGGTATACATTTCATTGTCACTCAGTTTTAAACCTTTTAAAACATCTGTAGGTACAGGTTTACTAAAACAAACTTTGCCAGACAAGTTTCACAACTTACCAGCCCAAATCCTACCCACCATCAGAACCTGGAAGACCCTACTGGCTCAGGGTTTTCTTGCAGTTTTTACTATTAGAAGTACATAGAGAGCAAAACAAACCATTTACAGGCCTTATCTATTTCCTTACATACTTGGAAATTTTATGTCTACAGTACACAGTTGCTTTATGAGAAGACTTCAAAATAACTTTCAAAGTTTCTCAACCTGTTCTGAAGTGAAGTTCAACTTTTTCAGAAGTTTTACCTACACGGTTTCTCGACCAGAACACCACTAAAAAAGATTCAGTTCCTTCAATGCACATGAATACGTTGCCAGCCAATTTCAGCACAACTTACTTTAAAGGTTTCAGATATTTCAGCCTCTAGCCACAAAACATCAGCGGCAATATTCACCAAGAAAAGACAACAGGCAAGTGTCACTCACCCACATGTTCTAAAAATTATAAAGAAAAATAAGTACCCACCCAATTGGCAATTTCACTGTTCTCAAGCCTTGAGCATGAAACGGTCACCATACCTGTCAATTTGAAAACTTGCAACCTAAGGGTGGCGACAGTGTGTTGCCGAGTTATTCATTGGAAAGATATTTAACACAAACCAACTCTTCTGAAGACGGACCCCTTCTGTCAAAATAAAGAAACAAACATAACATGCTTTCTAAATCAAGCAAAGACTCACCCAGTTCTAGATACTCCTCAATGTTGGGATCGTCCCACTTATATCAGTCACTCTGTATAATCCTGTTGAATACTTAAAACACTGAACGAAGTCGGAGCACCTCCTCTGCTGCACTCGAGGTTGCAATAGGAGTGGAATTGTGAGTGGCACATGCGCCGAGAGCTGTTTGTACACAAGCATATTTACGATGCTTGCATACATAAACTAAAAATGCCAGAGTGTGTTTTACTTTCTTACTGTGTCCGGAGTCTAGTTTTGAATGAAATTGGTAACTGGACAATTTGACAGAAAACCGGACAGCTGGCAATCCTAAGAATACCACAGCACCATTATTCAAAGACATTATTTAAGAAAAGTAATTTTTTTCTTAAATAATGTTATTGTATAATAGTTATAACCAACTTCATGGTATGGTACATTGAAGACTTACCCACATTTGGCTTTGTTTAATTGCTTGGGCTTCACCCTCATGATTAAACCACACCAACCATGGATAACTCTTCAATATACCACACCCAAGCCATTGGTTATTGCTATAATAAGAACTACTATGACTATAAAAAGTAAAAAAACTCACAGAGTTATGCAATGGCAGCAAAGTAGCCAGAAAAATAGGCATCAGCACAAATAAATCATACTAGCAATGAGTGTGCATCGCCAATAAGCATACTGGACAAAGCAATAAACATTAGATGGCCAATAAGTGAGCATAGCAAAATACTGGTGCAGCCAATGAATAGCCAACAACAGATATTAAAATAGTTCATATAGTAAGGCAATATGCAATAAACAAACACTGAAAAAAACAATAGCAGAACAGCCAAAGAATAGGCATCAGCAAAGTAATAAAATGGGGTTCATTATATAAAACAAGTAATAAACCAGGAAACAATATACATGCAAATCTAGTTTTGAAGGTGTATCTAAAATGTACTGAATTCAGTATTAACAATAGGATCAATCACAATATTAAGCTGTAGTTAATGAGACAGAGAAAAAGCAGTGGAACTTATACAATTCACAATAAGGTTGAAAAGGTTACCTTTCCCATTGTCAGAGCTGTAAATGGTCATCTACTGTCTGGTGCCAGTCCTTAATCTAGTGCCTCACCTCTCAGGTCTGTTCCACTAGTCTGGTGTGCCAAGCTGGATCCTCTGGCTCCTTAGCATTTCACATGAAGAACAAAAACAAACTTTCTATTTTTAAAGCAGTTACCATGCACAAAACACTGAATTCCTTTACCATTATTTTGAAAAGATTGCAGGACCTGGCTTCACTTCATGTTCCTGGTCAAGCCTCCCTACCACCTAGCACCCTTACAAACCAAGAAAAGCATTTGAAAATGAAGTGCACATCTACCTTCTCTGTTTTCTTATAACAAGTCCAAAACTGGGGAAAAAGATGGGAAGGTCAGCTGTGTCTTACCAAAAGAAAAAAAAAGTTATCTTCAGCTTTCAGGATAAAGGAATTATAGCCTGATATCATACTAGCTCTTTCTTACAGCTGCAAATATATCTGAGAGAAGTCGCCTTGAATACAGTCTTTCAAAACAACACCCACATCAACACACACAAACACACACACAGCCACAACTCAAGGAGCCTGTACTTCTAAGCCCAGCAAGCCATCACACAATCCAACATTCTGGTCATTGGAGACACCTTCATAAGACACACTGATGTAATTCTCAACAAGTTGAGTAAGGAGAAAGTCAAGGTCAGTTACTTATCAGGGGCTAGGATCCACCACACTATGCACGCACTCAGGTCATTAGACCAGAAGTACCAATATGACTCAGTCATAGTCCATGTAGGTGTAAATGACTTGAGACATACCTCCCTAGACTATATGAAGAGAGACATCATGGAGCTCTCGGAATATGTGCCCCAGGCTGGTATGAGCGTAGCATTGGGTAGCATTTTACCTTCTCCAAGGATGATGCCACAATACAAACAAAAGATGATTGACTTTAATAATTGGCTTAGTTTCTGGTGTCATTCTAAGGGGGTGCAACATTTGTCAGCATGGAAGGAGATGGTCAACAGACCATGCTGCTTTGCCAGAGATGGTCTGCACTTCGCCCCTCTAGGCTTTTGAATATTAGCTAAAACATTGTCTTCCCCCATAGTGCCTTTTTTAGGCAATGCCAAACTGAAAATACTTACACAGCAAACAAAACCAAGAAAATCTAAAGGTGTTACCCCTCAATGCTAGGAGTCTAAGCAAAGAACTCCACTTTCTAGAAGCTCTTTTCAGCCTAGAGAATGCTGACAACTGTACAGTCATTGAGACATGGTTTAAAGCCACGAAGAGCACACTGACAGTGCAAGGATATAATGCCTTCAACACATTTAGACCGGCTACTACACAGACAGGGACTAAAAGTGCAGGTGTCTCAATTTACATCAAAAATAAATATACCTCAAGGTTTGTCAGACAGGACAATGCACTTGAGCTACTCCATGTTCAAATCACCATAGGCAAAATCCAATACCATTTCCTTGCAAGTTATAGGTCCCCCTCTATGACCCAGGAAACTCATACCATGTGTTTAAACTTATTGGAAACACTCACCATCCAATCCAATACCACATTCATGGGTGACTTTAATTACTCCACTATTAAACTGGGAGTCTTATATAACACCAAACATACAGGCACATGCATTTATGGGTTTTGTCAACACAAACGTTCTGGACCAGATTGTCAGTACACCAACTAGGGGAGCAATCATACTGGATCTGGTCCTTAATGCTCTCTCTAAGGCCAAGAACACTTGATCAGTGGGCCCATACAATATCTCAGGATGCTTTCTAAATAGCATTAAACATTACTATCAGGCGCTCTGGAATTGCTATTTAACTGTAGCCTCAAATCAGGCTTTGTGCTTCATGAATGGAGAACAGCAACAGTCATCCTTCTGCACAAAGGTGGGCCATCTACAGATCATGGAAACTACAGACCCATATGTCTCACTTGCCTTATATGCAAAGCCATGGAAAGAATTATCATGAAAATGATCAGTATTGATATAGTAAATCTCCAGGCACTGGACCCAACCCAGTTTGGTTTCATCAAGGGCAGATCATGCCTGCTCTTTGAGAAGGTCACCAAAGCAATGCATAAGGGCAAAATGGTTCACAATGCCGACCTTGACCTGGCCAAGGCATTTGACACAATACCCTACTCAGGCATTGCTGACAAACTCAAGAGGCTAGGTATAAACCTGCATGTCACCCAGTGGATAGCCAACTGGCTCACAGACAGGACCCAGGAAGTTAAAATAGGGGAGTCCACCTCTACAAAAAAGCCAGTCACAAGTGGATTCCCTCAGGGATCAGTCCTTGGACCACTACTTTTTGGCATTTACTTCTCTAAAGTCAAGGCCAATGTCAATGGTCTCTGGCTGACTAAGTTTGCAGATGATTTCAAATTAGGAGCTGTCATTGAATCCCACACTGGCACAAATGTTCTACAGGAAGGGCTAATACAGACAAACAAGAAATGCATAATAATATCTTCTGGGAAGTCATCCACCCCTGGTAACTATCATATTGACAACACACCCCTTAGAGCTGACCCTGTAGTCAGGGACTTAGGGACACACACAGATAGTAATCTAGCCTTTGACCATCATGTGTCCACAGTAGTGAGGAAATCATTCTATGTTGTGCAACTTATAAACAAAGGTATGGCATCTAGATCCAAGGAAGTCATTGTTCCACTGTATTCAGCATTCATCAGATCTATCATTAAGTACAATCCCCCCTTTGGTATATACCTAACTAGGTATATCCAATAACTGGAACATCCACATTTCTCACTAAAAGAATAAAGGACTTAAGTAAAATGTCCTGTGCAGACTGCCTCAAGACCTTATCCCTGTATTCTGTCTCCTACAGGCTGATGAGCGGAGATCTATGCCTGGCATACAGAGCATTGTCAGACCCCACTCTGATGGACCTCCTGCATATCCACAAAACAAACAGTACCAGAATTACCCCTTCTAAAGACTTAAACCTTGCTTGTGACATAAATAGGTCCTGCTGGCGTGACAAGTATGTATTCCAGAGACTATCCCATCTCCGAAACAGGCTCCCCATCCATGTGAAGCAGAGTTCCTTCCTAGTCCAATTCAAGTGTAACTTTGACAATTGGATGGGGAACAGGAAATTCATTCCAGGTGTGGTACCTATGTCTCTAATGGACACAGGCAACCTGTAAATTGTTCATCTTCCAGGCCCCTGCTTATAAATGTTTCACCTCCCAAGCCCCTGTTTACACTTTTCCTAGGTACCAGAACTTGTTAGAGATGTAGGCTGAATGGCTAGGCTTAAAAAGGCCCTTTTGATCATTAGCCTAGTAAACACTGATGATCCCATGAACCTATGTGCTGCTTTTCTAGTATTGCATCATAGTAATGCACTTCATAAAGAAGGCTATGAAATGACTGCATGTATGGCAGAATTCAAATCACTTGTTAAAGAAAAATTCTATCCTGTTGAAAGGAGCAGAATGAATGCACTGCCACTGCTGAGAGATATAATGCAGGAAGTTAGGGATGCAAGTCTCGCATTGGGACCTAGAAATTCATAGCATCCTACAATATCATACTGAAAGAATTCTTCCATTAAGTATATCACTATAAAACTTAGTTGCAAGATATGGGACTTTTGCAAGGAATGTAGGTCTCACAATTTATCCCTTTGTTCTGCAATGCACGGCTCTCCCTTTAGGAGCAGTTTCTCTGTCTTGTGCCCAGTGAGATCTGGGAGAACTACCACTCAACTCAAAAATGGACTGAGTAGGCAATCAGAGAATGAATGAATGAATGTATGAATGTTAGTCTGGCAGGTGGCTGAGATGATTAAAGCTGTGGTACAGGGTTTGATTCCCTTAACCTTCATTTGCCTTGTCTGTGACTGAGCAAATCAGTTAACAAGAGATTGCTCCCAGGTTGCCCATGAAAAGTCACTATTTGTCCAGTGGGCTTACTAGGTTAACAAATAGGTATTAATTAATAAAGTTATCCTTATACACAACTGTTGTCAATTGTAGTGCATTTTGTAGAAACCCAGTAGACTTCATGGGATAAACCAACATTCTTCACTAGAGATGGACCACTTTAAGCATATATCATACGTGGACCCACAGATTCTTTACTTCTTTTTTTCTTTCTTTCTTGTTAGTGCATTTGTTCATGTGCCAGGCTGTGGCATTTAGGAAAAAAGCCTGACTTCTTATTACCATCTGTGTGAAGTTATTTTCTCACCATCTCAATGCATGTTTTTCTGTGTTGTCTGTTTTCTTCTCACTTGTAAAAAACACACTTGTTGATTGGCTATTCAAAACTGTATATGCATATTGCATTTACCAGTGCCTTGCTTAGGCTGCAGGTGAAAACAGTCTGCACTGGACCAACTCCAAAGTCAGTAATGAGTTAAAGATCACCATTAGTAAGATTAAAACCAAAATTGAACTGAAAAAATGGATAATTGCAAATAATTTTTCAACTATGTCTGGAAACCAAGATCAAACACCCAAGACGGCTTTGAACTATTCAATACTGATGACACCCACTCTGATTCAAAGGATATTGCCAGCATAGAAGCAGAAAAAAATAGTTCTAATTTCATACCGGCAATGGTACCTGGAGTGGGAATAGAAATCACAGCCTTCTGCACAAAGGTTAGTTTGCTGCCTGTTGTTTCCTGGATGCCTAATAATTATGTTTAAATACACCATACCAGAACTTCATCTAAACCATTTCAACCTAAACTTCTCCACTGGGTCTGTTCCTAAAGTATGGAAAATTGCTACTGCAATACCCTTACACAAAGGCAGTCCTATCTCTGACCGCAGCAGCTACAGACCCAGTATCCTATCTAGTATAATTTACAAAGACATAAAATGGAGGATATTAGAGTTTAGAAATGTAGATATTGAAAAATATTTTGCTCTGGAGCCTCACCAGTTTGGCTTTGAGAAGACGGTAGGTCATGCCTACTCAACCAAGTAAATGTCTTTAAAAGGGAAATGGAAGGTCTGGATGATGAGCAAGTGGTTCACTTTGCATATCTCTGTCTGGCTCAAGCTTTTAACAGGATCCTCCATGCAAGCATTGTCAATAAACTGAAAGCCCTAAGCATAAACCCTTCTGCTGTGAGGTACATAGCAAACTGACTGTCAGTGAGAACATACACAGTTATAGTAGGTGGATCCACATCAGAAGGTAAAATAGGGGATCAGTAGTGCCCCTCATGGCTCTATGTCTGGATTGCTTGTGTCTGGTAACTACTTCTCCGTCCTTCAAACCGATAATCCAGACCTATAACTGACTAAATTTGCTGATGATTGCCAGCTTGGTGGTGTTGTTCTCTTAAACTGTGACACCATGTCACTGCAGCTTAGTCTAAACTTAGCAAACAACTGGTGTAAACAAACTCAGCTTACTGCCAAATCTGGAAAATAAAACTATCCAACAACCAAGAGCATATAACATAGCCCTCTCCTGCTTAATTCAGTCATCAGAAATCTTGGTACCTTCGCTGACAATTATCTGTTCTTTGACCACTTTGTTGCAACAAAAGTCAGAAAATCCTCATGTCAAGCCAACCGATGTCTAAAGGTATTGTATGAAAAAAAAAAAAAGTTATACCTGTCTATGCAGCTCTTATTGGATCAGTTCTAGAGTACCATGCTCTCTTTGGCATGCATTTGTGTAAACACATCATACAACTTGAAAGATCACAGGCCTAAATACCCTTAGCTACC
Source organism: Protopterus annectens (assembly GCF_019279795.1). Taxonomy (NCBI): domain Eukaryota; kingdom Metazoa; phylum Chordata; order Ceratodontiformes; family Protopteridae; genus Protopterus; species Protopterus annectens. Next base: position 326,224,901 of record NC_056728.1, read on the forward strand.
AAAACAAACTTAATTTGCTATCCCAGTAGTCTGTTATTTACAGACTCCTCCGCAACAATTTAAGTTTAGCATTTAGGACCACGAAAGATCCTGCAATCCTTGATCTCATAAACTTTCACAAAACTAACAACACCACAAGCACAAATACTAAGGACCAAGAAATAAACTGGTCATGCTGGCATGACTGATTTATCTCCAATGAATACCTCCATCTCTGGAATAAATTGCCCATTTATATTAAACAGAGTAAAACCCTCATCACCTTTAAAACAAACTTTGACAACTGGATGGCAGCTAAAAAGTCTTCATCAGCCTGTCTTGTGTTGCCATCCTAGAGACAGGAGGTGCCATATGAGGGTGGATGCTAACAACTTTTTAACAGTACTTTGACTGATCTGTCTTGTAGATGCCATGATTGCATGATGCTATGAAAACAACACTGATATAACTCTGCTTAAACTTGATACTAGCCAAACTTCCACTGCACCTCGACATGCTCTCCATTTGTCTCTTGAATTGGAAAGAAGACAAGATACACTGTAATGATGTGAGTTATTGCCATCTGTGAAAGGGCGAATAGGGCAGTGCATGTGTAACATAAGCCAGCATAGTTAACCAGAGTTTTGTAAATAGTTTTGTAAATAATTTTCTGTCATTTGACTACCATAATGACTTGTACAGATGTTTAAGTTAAAAAATGTATCAACAGTGTTATTATAACTCATCAAATGTTTATGTTTAAACAAAGAATTCTATAATTTTTAAATACTAAAACAGATCTTAAAAATCTGGTTTGTTTTCTATGGAACCTGATATAAAAATCTATGACAATTATCACAGTCAGTTCAGTTAGATCAGTGTAAGTGGGAAGAACATCACCTTGCCTTGTGGAAGTAAGCAACTCAGCATCTAATCTTGCCTTGCTGCATTAATTAAGTTAGATAGGGAACAGTTCTACTTTAGACAGAAATTACAGTGAGATTAGTGAAGTATTGTTTTTCTGCATCTGCTTTAAACTGTCCAACTGTGTTATTTTTAATTATTCTTGTGACTGAAATTCTGATGTTTATTGCACTAAAATATTTAATATTCTCATGATTTTCTATTTTACTATTTATTATTAAATGTTTTGAAACATTTTATTCTGGCTGGTCCTTTAGAGATTACTTTTAACATCTTGAGAGTAGTTCTGCTTATTCTAGTGATGCCTTGGCCACCCCAAAAAGCCTTTCTAGTTGGGTTACACTCTACCATTTATGTTAGTATTGATTTTACATGGTATAATTAGATACCCTTGTAAGAGCCTGACAGTGACTGGCTGGTGGCATCATCAGTACCTTGTTGTCTGGGCATAAGAGGGCACAGCTAGTAAATCTGTGTCATCCTTTCCCAGGAGTGTGTGCATGTGAAAATCAAATACCTAAGTGTTGGTATGTAAGTCACTTGGAACTAGTCTTGGGGGAAATTGTGCTTGATGCAGAGAGCTGCATTTGAAATTACTGTGTAAATCCATCCCTGTTCATAGTGATGGTTTCTCACCAGTGTAGGTGGTGAGAGATTGAAGCCCCTTGATTACTGGTCTGGAAAAAGAGGGCTCAACAGAGACACCATTAAATGTATTTGACATAATGCTAAGGACATAAACAGAAGTCTCAATCCAAAAATATAGGAACTGATGATATATGTCCACACAATTGTACTGCATTGTAGAACCTCTCAAAAGGCATTCTGGATTGTGTTGTTGTTTGTCTTCCCCATCTCCACAAACCTCATATAGAGAGTACTGACAAACTGCCCTATTCCTTCAAACTCTCACACAGTCAGGAGTAAAAATGCTTATGAATCAAAGACAATATTATTGAATTAAGTCTCTTTTCCACTGTTTTGGGCATTCCCATTTGGGCCTAGCAATCTGATCTAGGTATAATGTGAACACCCTGCACCCTTGTTCATTGTCATCTCTTCCACTCTTCCTTAACACAGTGCTAACACCTGTTCTTTTTCTTTCCCCACTGTAAATAATTTGCTGTATTTAGTTTGCTATAATTTCACTGCTTCTTTGTCTTTAATATTCTCTCTGTCCAATCAGTGGTTACTCTGCTTCCTTCTACTGCTTCTAACTTGCCACAATAATTTGTCCTGTAACCTTAATTCCATTGAAAAGCTGTTCATTCATCCAATGGTATCACACACCCATGAACAGCTGCTGAGATCCATAAGATATTTGGATTAGCTTATTTTTGTATTCTATACCCCCAGATTCAGAGATTAAATTGCTAAATATTATACGTCTCCATACAAGCAAACTATTGGGAAAAAAAACTAAAACATAAATGTATACCTAAATTGGAAACATGGATTGTTTTGAGGTGTTCATTCCTCTCCCCTTTACTCTGTATTTATTTATTTGTTTATTTATTTATTTATTTATTTATTTATTTATGTTCAGTTGTTTCTCAGATTGGTGAGCTGGTCTATTTACCCTTTTTATCCATAATTCAAGCTCAAAGAAGAGCAGTATACAGAAAGTAATAATTTCAATTGGTCATAAAGCAATTAAACAGTTGCAATGTGGAGGTGAGTACCTTACAGTTGATAATATACAAAAGGAGACATTTACATATGTAAGTCAGAATTATATATACCCAAGTCAAAATTTCACATACAAGTAAAACTACATCATTACAACTGAGCCAATATTTGTGAATTTGGAAGATGCAGTGGTTAATAATGCATATAGGTATTCCTGTACTTTTTTTATTTTTTTTTTACTTATTTTTATTTGATTCTCTGATTTATTGACCAGGTTAGTCTTACTAGGCAAGTGACCTCCTTTTGGGGGCACCCAGGATGGTATTATTTATTTTTATTTTTTATTTTACATTTGTTGACAGGGCTAGTCTAACTGGATACATGTCCATTTTCAGTAGAGGCCTGGGGAGATAAGCTCCAAAATTAAACTAATGTAACAGGAATACAGATCAAAGGAAATCAAAACAGCAAACTATTTCATAAAAATAATACATGTTATAAAATGCAATTACAGTAAAAGGTATAGACTAATTTAGTCAAAAATAGCTTCAAGGAGCAAAGATACAAAATGTTAAAAAAAGTATTAAATTCAAAGTAGCTTTAGGTTAGCATAGAAGGAGCAAACAACAAAAGAGAAGCATAAGTGAGGGTTTTGGCAATGCAGTAGTATGAAAAGCATATACTTGAAGTATATAGTTTGACAATAGTTAGACAAAAGAGTGAGGAAGGGATGAAGGTTTCTATCTAGTTATTATGCCTGTAGAACTTTACGCGATATGTCATAGGTAGCATTAATACTAACACTGACAATGAATGGATCAGGAGCAGGAGAGGGGGTTTTAGAAAAGTAAAGAGTAAGTTTCATGAAGTAAGAAGGAAATAAGAAACTACAATATTAGCTAAGAGGAGGGTGTATTTGCACACTAGAGGGTAATAGAGGGGGAAAAGACAGTATACTAGATGGTACGTGTTAATCTGGGTTAGTATATGGGCATAACCAATGTGCTTTAAGGTGTAGTTTTAGTTGGTGCTTGAAATGTGGTAAGGATGAAAGTAATTGTAGGTTGCTAGGGAGTTTGTTCCAAATCTAACCCATGGAATTTGAAAAGAGGGATTCTCTGGCTTTATTAAGGGATTTCTGGATGGTTACTTGCAATTTATTTGCTGAGCGTAGTGTAGTAAGATTTGTATAAGGAGAGACTATGTTACTAAGAATAGGAGTCCTATTGGTATGAAAGAGAATCTTATGGGTAATTGTAAGTTTCTGAAATAGTAGCTGGTTTTAGACTTCAAGCCAGCCTATTTGTTTGAGATTTAAACAGTGATGGGTTCTATATGGTGAACCAGTAGCAAATCTGGCAATGTTGTTATAGGAGGTTGCTAGTTTGTTTAGGCTAGTTTTGGAAAGATTTGTATAGATAGATGAAGCATAGAGGAGAGTAGAGATCAGGTGGGTATGGGCAATGGTGGTTCTGGCTTCAGGGGTGAAGAAGGATTTTATCTTATAGAGTGAGCCCAGTTTTCTGTTAACAGATTTAATAGTAGTGTTAATATGTGTGTCAAAGTTGAGATTGTGATCTATTGTTACACCTAAGAGCTTGGTACTTGGGCCAGGTGTAATTATAGTACCATTGCTGGATTTGACAGTTAGATCAATTGGGGAGGACTTCTGTGTGGGAGTAAATACCAGTAATTTAGTTTTTTTTTGGCGTTTAGCAGGAGGCAACATTGCAAAAAACATTTTTCAACTGAGTTAAATACTATCTGGGTGATGGCTTGGAGCTCAGCAGATGAGGTGGCAGAACACACTAGTGTGGAATCATCTGCATATTGTATGCAGGTAGATTGTGGAATATTTAGCTGTAAGTCATTGATGAAAATAGAGAAGAAGAGAAGTCCCAGGATGGAGCCTTGTGGGACCCCAAGAGTAATAGGAAGAGGAGTAGAAAGGTTATTGTCCCAGAGAACAGCTTGCTGTCTGTTTTCTAGGTAGGACTTAAACCACTGTAATGCCTTTGTGTTGAGTGAGTATTGTTCTAGTATTTGTAGTAGTAATTGATGGTTCACCATATCAAAGGATTTTGATAGGTCTATGAAGAGAGCATTAGAGAGCCTATTGTTGTTGTGATGCTTACTGATGCAGTCAGAGAAGGATAGTAGGGCAGTAGTAGTACTATGGAAAGGCCTAAAACCACGTTGATAGTCTGATAGAAGGTTATATTGGAGAAGGTGATCAAGTAGCTGGTGGTGGATACATTTTTCCATTATTTTTGCTAGAGGGGAGAGCAGGGCTATGGGGCGATAGTTAGATATTTCGGTTGAGTTACCACCCTTATGAAGAGGAATTATATGTGAGATTTTCCAGAGAGATGAGATAGAACCTTCAGTAATAGTTCTGTTGATTAGTATGGAAATAGGATAGGAAAGAACTTTAGCTGCTATTTTCAGGTATTCAGCTGGTAAGAGATCAGCGGATGGGGTACATGGTTTAAGTTTAGTAAGTATGGTGAAGATGAAAAATGTAGGGACTGGATTAAGTTGAAAGGTAGGGGGTTTGCTAGCTATGGAGAATGGGAGGGTTGGGGTGACAGGAGGTAGGGAATTTGCGAGAGATTGCACAGTTTCTGTAAAGGAGGTATTGAAGGTGTCAGCAATCTCCTTAGGTGTGCTTAGGGAAAGTCCTGAAGGAGTTGGAGTCTTGGAGTGTCCTGGGTGTAAAAGCCTGCTAATAGCTGTACAAAAGTTTTGTGGGGTTTGTTGATGCCTGTCTTGGAGTTTAAAGTAGTAGTTTTTTTTTATCAAGGAGTATAGATTTCTTTGTGTTAGCTCAGGACACCGGGGAACTTCCCCTACTTGTCAGGTGCAGAGGCATCCCAGAGAAACTGGGAGGTAGACAGAGAAGGAGATAATAAAGCAGTGAGAGAAATGGAGGAGAAAGCAAATATCAAGACTGGAGAATTTTTTAAGTATTCTGAGATGTATCAAAGAAATATGTTTAATGGAAATGAGTCATCAAATGATGGATGTATAATTACAGCCCTCTGGCCTGGAGGGTTGTAGGATGATTTACTTAAATAAATGGTGATGCAGTTTGAGCCAGAAAATGAAGGAGATGTCTCCGGGGAACATTATGGAGAAAATACAAAAGGAGGATGCAGAGACATTTCCGAAAAATAGTAGTGAAATGGAAAAGAAAACATATGCAAAGAAAATTAAAAAAGACAAAAGGATAGTAGCAGAAAAGAAGGCAGAAGAAAATGAAAAGAATATAAGTAGTAAGGATGCAAAGTAAGGAATACAACAAAATAGACAGGTATGAAGTGAGGGACAATTTAATAGCTCCTTTGGGTGTAAAGGCACATGAGGCAAGGACATTTATTCTTACTAACAGAGACATTTTATGACATTATGTCTGAGACTTTTTTAATGGAACATTTTCTTGGAGAATACAAAAAAAAAAAGACTGTAACTCATTGGAATATTTATGTGGCATAAGGACTTATTATGGAAACAAATAAGAAACTCCATGTACAATTTCAAACAAAGGTGGAAAGAGAGACTTTGAAAAGGCATTTGAAAACTGCGCAAAGAAGTAGTGGACACTGCAAAAGTTATACCTCTCAACTGTCAAGATATTCACAGAATGTCCAGACTTCTGCCTCATATTTTTAGTCTGCTCCTTATTAAAGTTTTGTTTTTATAACAGATCACAGAGTATTGAAGTCACTACATGATGAGATACATTTGAGTTTCAGGCTAAAAGGCCTTCAGAAAATGCATTGTAATGCAAAGCCTATTGCTCTATCAAATTTCTAAGTTTATAAAAGCAATATTTAAAAAATTGTCCTTATTTATGGGTTTTTGTCCCCCAATTCATTTTGGCTTTGTCCAGAGTTCTTGTGCTAAGAGGTTGAGAGGTATGACTGGTGGATGAGATTGTAATACTGTGGTAAAAAAAAAAAAAAAATATATATATATATATATATATATATATATATATATATATATATATATGCATATATATATATATATATTCTTTTTTTTGTAGAAAACAAGAACATCTGATAAATAACTGGCACCAAAGAAATGTTTATTTGTGGGGAAATGGGGCATGATGTAATAAAAATGTGAATTGAAATGTTATAAATGTAACAAAATTGGGCATATATGGGTGGATTGCCAAAATGAAAACAGTAAGGAAAAAGGAAAGACTATCCCCGGGATTCATGAACCTTGCGCCAGGCGCACGCATGGCGTAGGCGCCACAACGCCAGACATGGCCGCCGAGCGATTCAGGTATGATCCAAACCCACGTGCATCAGCGGCGTATGCCGGAGTTGCGCCGCCTCCGGCGTAGGTATGTTAAATACCCCATGTGCGGTGTTGCACCATGCAAATGAAGGCAAGTAGAGATTCATGAAGTGGCGCAGGCGTAGCATAACAGCACGGCAATGTAAACCAAAAAAAAAACGGTTTACATATATCCAAACATGACATAGGAGTAACGGAAGGCTGCCAACGTCATGTGTCATAGTGGTGCAACATGGCAATGTGGAAAGAAACCGAGAATGTCAAAAGAAAACATTCAGAAAATGTAAATAACGACATAAATGTTATGTACGCAAAAAGCACAGCAGAACCCCAGGACATGTCCGCGGAGGGTGAGGAACAATGAAGTGATATGACAATGCCATAAAAGAGCAGTATAAGACACATCAGTATCACAGCCACAATACACCATAGTATGAATGGAAAGCCACAACCACAGCCCAAGGGTTGCCAAGGAGTGGCGTTGGTGTCTGGCGCCGTAACCATGTATTAGTAGTCAATGCCATGCAAATGAGGCAGATAATACTGAATCGCAAAACCCCCGCTGGCGTAAGGCTGCACCAAACGGCGCAGCGGTAAAACACCGAGGAGTAGCCTAGAGGGAATACCTGTCAATCGCAGAGGGGTGTGCCACTGTAGGAGGAAGCACATTGGAGCCCAGCAAACCTGGGCTGTACAATGCACATCACAGCATCAGGACCGGCGTGTGAGGAAATAGATGCGCTGAGAGTATACAATGCGCGCACAGATGCATGTGCACGAGGATGACTACGTTCCCCAAACCAGTCATGTGACGGCCGCCCCGTCAACAACCATGGATACAGGAAGGTGATGCGGAGAATATGAGGAAATGCGGAAGCAGTGTAATTGGAGTCGTAATGAGCAATTAACACCAATCAACCGACGAAGGGCAATCGGCAGCTGACAACTCTGCATGCAGAAACCTGCAAAACGGGAAAGGGGAGGAATATGAATGCAAAGAAAGTAGTGGATGTTGCAGAAATGCAAAGAGTGAAGAACCGATACAGCACAGCCAAGGAGAGAGTTAGCATAACGGCGGCGGCAGACAAAATGCATGAGATGCCATGTGCCTGCAGGATGCACTCCCGTAAATAGTAGGTGCAACGTGCAGAAACAGTAAAGTAAGGTGGAAAGCTAAACCAATGTAGGCAAGTGTAATGTAACACCAAAGGCAACAGCGTTGCAGTGCCAACGGTAAAACACGGAAGATAACCCACAGATACGGCAGCAGAGACACACCCAATGACATCACCGGGTGTACAGCACAACACTATAAAGTGGGAATGCACACAACACACAGCGCGAATTCCCAAACGCTGCGCCTTACGGTGTAAACACACGGGGAACTTTTAAAATGTATATGTTGGGTGCTGCCGTGGCCGTGATGCATCGGCATGTGTTAGAGACAGACGGAGTTGCGGAGGAGGGTGCCGACAACCACCGGAGGCCTCAGAGGAGAAGGAGAGTGTTCAGACCAAGGGTGACCTACCAGGGGCTGCAAGACCTGGAGATAGTAGAGCGTTACAGGGTGGACAGGGACACATTACAGCAAATAGTGGAGCTGTGCGGCCAAGCCTGAGAACAAGAGACAACAGAGGGGAGCCCATCCCAGTGGACACAAAGGTATGTGTAAGCTTGCGAATACTGGCAACAGGTACCTTTCAAAGGCCAACCGGGATATAATGGGCATCTCACAGGCATCAGCATCCAGGGTACTACACCAGTTTCTGGATGCCATGTTAACCCATGCCCATGAGTATATATACTTCCCCAGATCTCAGGAGGAGTTGGCTAGCAATATGCGCCACTTCCACCGTGTGGCACAATACCTGGAGGTACTGGGTGCGATAGACTGTACGCACATAGAAATCAAGTCACCACCCGGTGAGCAGGGTAGACACTACATAAACCACAAGGGATTCCCCTCCATCAATTGCCAGGTCGTGTGCAATGCGCAGGGCATTATCATGGATGTGTGTGCTGGCAGCCCTGGAAGCTACCACGACTCCCATATCTGGCATGCCTCACAGCTGTATCAGGTATTCGCCAGGGGACATCACACAAGGTCACCTTGTGGGGGATGCTGGCTACGCATTGGAGCCGTGGATGATGACACCCATCAGAAATGCACACACACACATGCAAGAATGCCATAATGAGGCACACGCACAAACCAGAATAATCATAGAGCGTGTGTTTGGGATGTTGAAATCACGGTTCCGGTGCTTGGATACATCCGTGGAGCCTTGCAGTACTCTCCAGGCACATGTGCCCACATATTCATAGTATGTGCTATGCTACATAATATGATCCTGCGGAAACAGCTGCTGCAGGGACATAATGGTGTAGGGCCACCAAGCCCGCCACAACTGCCAAGGCAAGCACAGGCACAGGGCGTTCAGTGCCATGAACACACTGTGCCAGCCCCAGTAGGCAGACGGAGGCGTACCCAATATGCCTATGCCTTGGCAAAGAGGGAACGTATAGCACATACTCTGACAGCGTAGGCCCCATGGACTGACACCTCCCTACCTGCACACACAGTGAAATGGACGGCACACAAACATGTCCGCCCGTAATGTATACTGTATGGGCGGTCCCATGTGTGACTCCAACATAGGTAGCACCCAAACACTGCACAACCAACAGCCAGCGTAGCATGGAACGCCAACACCTCAACTGCACGCGGGTCCGACAGCAGACGGCGTAGCCGTATGCTGCCACATTCGGCGCAAGGTGTCTACATATGTACATATGTGCATGCACAAATATGGAGATAGATATCATTACACACGTAGAAATATATGTACACATACACAGATATAAAGTACAACAAGTTAAACAGGGAATCACAGGGATGCAAGGTTACAGAGAAGTAAGATGCGAACTCTCAACATAGTAAACATACTGAACGCCAACCCGACTATCCGGGAGGGTGGACAGAGCAGGGAACGCCAGCCATGGAAAGGTCAACCCACCTAAATGCATATTCGCCATTCGGGATGATCGCCAGGCCACGATACGGTAACAGGACATGTGCGTGTAATATTCTTAGGATATGAGGGTGGAGGTAGACACCGCCGCCGGCGATGTGGTCAACGTAGGTACTGTGTGCAACCGTCCCTGCGAAAGCGGCAGTAAGTGTATGTGTGAGGTGGGGGTGTCGTGTGTTCCGCTGTGCCAGTGTAATGTGTGTGACACTGTAAAATGTGTATGTAGGTGACATGTGACAGGCGAAGTGGAATAACATGTGTAGGCATACAGTATAGGAACCACAGGCGTATGTATAACAGTACCCACAAAGTAGTACTGAGAGCTCCTCACTGGCTAGGCACGTGGCGACGTAAAACGATGCAAATCGAAAATGTCCCAGAATATACCATAGGAGTATAGCCAACATGAGATGCAAAGGACGCATGTACAAACCATCACCGTATGTATGGCGCCGACATGTTAATTCCAATACGATATATCGGCAACGTTACGCAGCAATAGTTATGTACCGCGGAAATACGCATGTGCTACCCCGGCACCGATCGTGGACACGTATCGTCCCGTAAACACCGCTGTGTGTTCTACGAGTGTTAAACAAGCAATCGCCACCCGAATAGGTGGCAACCAGTAGCATACAGGCCGTCCCAACTACAGGACCACAATGACCGTAAATATCCATGACAAAATGCCAAGGGATAGTCGGCACGTACGAACAGCTGCAGATATACTACCGATGTGACGGAGGAATACATGCAGGAAGCACACAAGCAGGCGGTACCGACAGCAGACGACATCAACAAAACCTACACTTCTAGAACAACAGACAGGTAACTTGCAGCTCCCCAGGCAGGGATGGAGCACACACAGAAGCATACCGTGTATGTACAAATGCAAGGCCCACAACCCGTACCCGTCACCCACAGCCGCCGATATACCCCATCGCACATATCAAAGGGATACAATCCGAAATAGCAGCAAAAACATGCAGGCAGTAAATGACAGCGCCATACCCGCAACATCTCGCGTGGGAACCACTATCAGCAGCGGATGCATACCTGCATCCGTTGTGTACAGGAATACAAGAGCTATGTTACACATCAGAATGCAAAACACCATCGACAGATGCCGGCAGGACACGGACACCCACATGTGGAACATAATACCATACCCAACACACACAATCCATGGCTAACACCACAGTGAAATGTACCTGATGCCACACATAGCGGTTGTAGTCACACATAATATAACACAATACATACCATCCCCACGAAGGTAGTGCAGATAACCAACGCCCAGACGATGAATGAACCATGCCCTAGTTCCGACGAGTACCGTACGAATGGAGGAGATGCACAGGTGATATGCGCATAAGTACACACTGAGGAACAGCTATTGGTGTGATGAACCCACATGCCGCAGGTGAGGACGGATATAAGGAAGACTCCCAGGATAGTCAAACTGTATGTTCATACCGAACAAAGACGTTATTCCTACAAGAGCCGATCACTTGTCAGTAGCGAGACTCAAACGGAATACGGAAAGCAATACAGGAAAGGTATGTAGAACCCACGAGATGTACTGGTGTGTAACGCATGATATGTATGACGAATCGGCACTGTATGTGAACGGTGTTTGTCAGTAAAGATACCTGTCCATAAAGCAGAGAGTGGTGAAAGGTGGTTATGTAGTGTTAACCTGCTGAGTATACCAACCACTGTGGACACCTTGTGCACAGCAGTGGGACATCATGTACACAGCTGGGATAACCCAAGGGGTGCCATAGTGATTTAAAACACAGAACAATGCCACCACCCACGCTGATGCTGGCAGTGGATGTCCAACAATGAAGTGCCACAGCAGGGGATAGGACATGTATGTATAGTGTCACAGCACACATGTGTATGGGCAGATATTGTCAATGTCATACGTAATGTGTGCACGACGTGCACGTATGCCTCGCAGTAGGGGTGACCATGTCAAGTATGTATAATGTAAAGCTATCATGATGGATACGTTCAGACATTATACACAGTATCACAGGCATAGCATGCATGATGGAGGTATGGCCTAGTGTTATGTACATTAACAGGATATGTATGGCCTGCAGATATGGGACAGAGTAGTAGCAGAATAGCCACCCAAAATGGAAGGAACATCAAGTAACCATGTCCAAGCTATCTGTAGCAGGTGCAATGTGTGCAACAATGATGTCTGGCAGGTCCATGTGTAAACACATGTGCAATGTACACAGTTGTGTCACCCCCCATGGTACTGTCCACTGAACAGAAAAGGTGGATGTCAACTGCATGTCTACACAGTACTGCTGTTGTGGTGGTCCCATGTGTATGTGTCACCCTATCAGCAAGGGAGCTATCACATGACCAGTGCCACAATGTGTCCCTGTGGGATGTGCACAGGACCTATGTTCTACTGCATGGTGTGTGTCTAGTCTGTGTAGGTAAACAGAAGCCCAGGCTAAGCAATGTGGCTTGTGTGCACATATGCATGAGTGCTTCATTCACCCTGCCCACTGCAAACGCCATGTAGGAGTACTACATGCATCAGTAATGCGGAGGACATGGCCCATGGCAGAGTACATGACACCCCTGTGTAAGTGGTATGCAGATGAGTACAGATGTGTTCCCCGTCTGTCATCTGCATATGTAAACTGTCTGAGCCTGGTATACATCGCGGCATGACTATATTGTGACATGGAAAGTTGTAGCCATTGTGGAAGGCACACCACGAATGTGTTATAGTAACCCTGCCCATGTGTAGATGTGTGTATGGCACAAGTACAAAGGCTACCAATGTCCCAGCAACACACATAGTCCAGATATGTGTGGCCCTGCAGATGTGTACCCACGCCACAGTGGAATATGGCAACCACAGCACCATGTGGGGCATGTGTGTGTACAGCAACCATGTACAATGTGATATGCATGTATAGGGACAGTATCCATGTGATACCCAGTGGATGACTGTCGCTATGCAAAGGTGATGTGTATGCACCATGTGTGATGTATCTGACGCAATGACGTCTACACGATATATCTGCCACACCGACACCTGTATGGTTGTTAGCAGTATGAGCTGATGGAGCTAGAATGCTGCCAGGTATGTAGATGTGGGACATGTAGACATGGACATTACTCCGTGACAGCATGTTGTGTATGTAAGCAAATAGTGAACATGAGGGAACACATGACTGAGGACTGTGTAATGCCACATGTACCTTACATGTCGTAGGTAGCATGATATGCTTGCACCACTGTGTGACCTGTCCAGGAGTCAAATAGCCTAACATCCTGAGACACAGGGTATGATGTGATGGTGGATGTGTACATTGCCAATACCAGAATGTGGAATGGTGCTGAAGGGCAATGTGGGGATAATGTCTGATCTGTTACCCTCTGTACTACACCAACCACCCATGCAATGGTATTACAGGTGGCCATCATGTGGATGTGGTGTGCTGTGGCACACAGACGCCCAACAAGGGTGCCAGTAAAGGCATGGAAGTCATCAATGAGTGTGTGAAGCATGTATGTGAGGATGTGCCCCAGTGCCATACCAAATGGTGCAGTCATGTCTGTATGAATGCAGTCCCACACGTGCAATGCACTACCACCCATGTGTAGTGTGATAGATGTGGTGGTGTGGTGGTCAAGGTACACAACGTCCATGAATGGGCTAGCAGTTAATTCAGTGGGCTGCTGCAGAGACACATAACAACCAGTTTGGCGGGATATAACAGCTATGGAGATTGGAGGTGACATTGGGACAGTGTCCTAGGACATAATGTGTGCATGGCAGTACCATGTATGTGTCCACAGGGACAATGCGATGTCCATGTATGGATTGGAACCCTGTAGTGAGTGAGAGTGTATATTATTGGTAGGTATCCCATTGGCTGGCATGTTGCCAACACCATCTCTGTCGGCAATGCCTGGGTGACTGTCGTATGCTACATTGAATGTGGATGTAGCCAAACAACACAGACATACCACCACACTGCGTGAGGGCCCACACTGCAAAGTATGGTGGTCATGTGTAGGTAGCTAGCTGTGGAGTATGTGATGGACCACAAGGACACACCATGACTGTCAAGTGATGCACCACACACATTTGAACATACCCATCGTGCAACAGCCTGCACATGCGCCCATACAGCACATGTGCATGGAACATGCATACCACCGTGGCGTCTGTGAAAAGGCCAGTACCACCATGTCTCTGTGTGGAATAGCATGGTCCCTACCAGTGCGTACATGTAGCGGAAGTGCATTGTGATATGTGTCAGCATAGTCATGTATACTGTCCATCTGCCGGGGTGCCATGCCATTAACTACCCCCATCAGCAGATGTTGGTAGTACCGGCTGTTGAGCACATGTACCATGTATGCTGCAATGGGTGTGTGTCCAGGGTGTGGCTAGCAGGGCCGCAAAGCATATATGTCCATCAACCAGAGGGGGGATGTCTGTAGGTATAGCACACAGACACATGGAGGTATGGTGCATGCCAAGGGTAGTGTAGGTATGGTATGTCTTGTTTAATGTGTCACCCAGCTATGTGTAGTGCATGGCCAAGCATGTGTGGGTACATGGGAGTCCATACTAGGGAAGTGTGTGTTGCTGTCAGCACATGGCAGTAGCAACTGTCCGAGGTGCAATGTACAGTATGATAACACAGCCAGCATGTAACCTGCGGTGTACAATGTACTCACCATCACGTGTCACAATGTGTCTAGCGGTCACAAACATGGGTATCCGAACATGGAGTACCTATGATGCTTTTGTCTTAGAAAAACATACAGTATGTGTGTAAATCACTGTGTGATGTGGGATCCACTCACCTGTGTGTGTTGCAGTCCAGGTATGTGCCTGGGAGGTATGATCTGTGTACAATCTGGACTGGCAGGTGTGCTCTGTAGAGCATGGAGGCAGGTCCCAGGCACCGCAGATTAATGTCAGGCATGCCTTACTGTGTGTGCAGTGCTTGTGTACAGCACAGTGGGGGGTGCAAGCATTGTCACACATCACTGCATGCTGTGCCTGCCTGTGACAGCCCTGCTGGCGACAGACATGTGACACTGCTGCAGAGGCAGCATAGCATGTGAAGATGTACATGTGGGCCCCACACCCTAGGCAGATGTCTGCAGGTCATGTGTGCCACAGTACTGTGGTTGACCATGACTGTCATACTGGATCAATACCACATGCCTGCATAAGTACAGTATGATCATAGTCAACAGTCGCAGTGACAGAGTAGGCAAATGTACAGTATCCCTGTGTGCAGACCACTGCCTACTGTACACTCGGCTAGACACACACCCAGAGGGTGAATACACCATTGAGCCATCAGATGTCCCAGTCCACGTAGCCTGTACAATGTCATCACAGGGTGGTCACAATAGCATGTGGTAAGACAGACATGTTGTACCAGGTGATGTGTCATGTGTGCATATGTTGACTTGCACAGCCGTTCACATGTCTGCAACATACTGGTGCATGATGCATACTGTTACATGATGTGTGGAACTGCACTGTGACACACAACAGGGCCATCTGACACAGGTGTGTTGTGAATGGTGTAACCCATGTTCACACAGGATACACACTGCTGCTGTAGGCAGCCATGCTGGTGGCTACCAGTGGTGCATGCAGTGGTCATACAGACATACTGCATACAGTGTTCATGCAGGGATGTTCATCCTTGTGGATAATGTGTTGCTACGTGAAGGTAGGTGTGTGTTGTGAATGTTGCACATCCAGATGGCACCATCTGGTGCAGTCATGGTCGTCGACAGCATCACACACATCCACAGCAGTCAGAACCCTGTCCTGAGAATGTGTGTCAGTCATCCTCGTACTGTGTGACATATGTGCACATGGCAGAACACCTCCCACTGTCATCTAGGATGGCTATGCGATGGCTGGAATGTGCCGTGATAATGTACAATGCTGGTAGCCCAATGAAGTACTTGGAATCAGACACAGTACGCCATGGCTGCCATGTAAACCATGCACAACAATGACTGTCTGACAGACACAAACAATGCGTTGACATGTTGAATATGTGCACATGAGAACCCCCAATGAGGTATGTTGCACATATCAATGTACAACTGTCATCTATGGCCATAGCATGGGTGCAGACGCACATACCCCACAGGCAGTACCACGTGATGCAGGTAGGGGGGCATTGCAGGTGCACATGTGACAGTTGCTGTACCGCCACATGTCCTGCATAGCCGTCATGTAGGGGTAGTAGTGGCATGTGACTGATGGACATGCCTGTACATTTGACCATGTCCCACAGGAGATGTGTTATGTGTGTACAACATGTGATGTGCCAACATCAAGCTGTGCAGTGTATGGCCGCCAGTGTACCTGTATGACTTGTTCTGCGATGGGTGCAAAGGCACATAGTACTGCATTGCATGCCCACAAGCCCCACACAGGTGCATAGCCTGAACAACAATACAAAGAGGGTGTGGGATGATAGCAACCCACAAGAGGAGATGGGTACGGGTGGCAACCCAGTACCACATCCGTGGGTATGGTGTGCATGTGTATGACACATTACCACCTGAGAAGCTAGCAGTACAGCAGTACAGGGTTGCATGCATATATGTTCAACAATAGCCCTGTGTGTCCCACCACTGGCCCGTGGATAGACAGACACCAACACAATGTGCAGATATGATATGTGCACAACACATAACCGATGCCTACTGTAGAACAGGCAGACTATGTAGACATGTGCACAGTAGGTCTGCGCCAGCCACACTCAAACACGTTATGTGCCGAACCACACCAATAGTCCAGGCCATGCCAAAGCTGGACGTGCATGCATCTGTGTATGTATGCCTGTGAATGTCTCCGGCGTAGCAGTATAGCTGTGTCACTGTTCTTCACAACATAATGAATGGGTTGTATGTGTGACGGGTGCGTCATATGTGTATGGTCAGATCGACGATACCATCAGTGCCCCTGCTATGTGAACATCCCTGTCCCCATACATGGATACCTATGCTGTGCCCAACATCACGTTTCCAGAGGGAGGGATGGTGGTGTGTAGTGCACCAGCAGACATAGGGGTGGCAGCAGGCACTGGATGTAGACATATGTGGTACCCACGTCAGTCCAGGCAACCATCCATGTGCACAGGATAGCAGTGTGTGGACACATACAGCACTGTGTAGATCAATATCGCAGCACATAGCACCTGTCAGGGTTACAGTGTATGCATGGGTGTGTGATACCTGCATGCACCAGACACACCCCCACCAAGCAGCGTGCAGCCTACCTTGCATAAGGCCAGTGTCCACACCATGGTGATAGACATGTGTAATGTCCAAATACACATAGCAATGACATATGGAATGGACAGCCACCCTGCCAGTATCATTACCCCCCAGGTGGATCACATCCCAGTGCCATGTATGTGGCATACCCTGCCATACCATGCAGCCCTGCCCAGCAAGGCTGCATGTGCTATCACAGTCCTACATGGTGCGATGGACAAAAGGCACTGTCACTATCAACCATACACAGCAGTAATGTTACGGTGATGCACCCTGTGGTGTTACAGGTGCTGTGTGCTGCTGTGGACAATGTGTGTGTACATGCTATGCATGACCTTCCCTGCTAATGTGGCATGGTTACAAATTGTCCCATGTGTATCACATGTGCAACACAGGTGAGCCGTGGAAAGTTGTCCAACACCCATACAGTGCTGTGTGGATGTACATGGCACAACACATGCATGTGCAGGTGTCCATGTGTATGGGTACAGTGCCACTGTTGATGTTCATAATGGCCACGTACGTGATGTCTATTGACATATAGACAGCATCCAGGTGAACAGTAGAACTGTTGTCACAAGGGGACCCGTGCCAACTGATATGGACACAGGTGTAGACAGGTACACATGTCCACAGCAGGCTAACATCAACATGGTGTGTGTACAGTGTGATGAGGTGACACACAGATATGAAATGACACCCACTGCTCAATGGTGTGACGGCAACACATTGGCTGTATCACTGCCATGATGCCTTGCAGAGATTACTGTGCAGATGTTGTACATGTCATAGCAATGTATTCCCAGCAGTATGCCAGAACAGCAGTGTAAATGTGTCCTGCCACCATCATTATGTCTTACAGATAATGCCACGTTCCCGGCTGTCTGCCTTTAGCCGACAAGAAGATGAGGTAATCATACCATTGTTACACGACAATTATGACATCTTATTTAGCCATGTGCCACTGCAGGCACAACAACATGAGGAGATGTGGCAGGATATGCGCAGGAGGGTGAACAGCCTGGGCGGCCACAACCGCACATATCAACAGATCCGCAGGCACTGCACAGACCTAATCCGGCATGCGAGACAGCGTGCCGCTGCAATCGCCAGACAACAAGGTGGGACAGGTGGTGGGCCAGAAACCCAGCCCCCACTCACAGCCACGGAGGAGCTCCTGGCCAGTCTGGGGACACCCATGGAACAACACGCTGAAACCCTCGCGTCCATCATGGAGGTGGGTGTCTCCCAACCAATGAGCTCGGAGATGCCTGGTAAGTCAGTGTTGCATGTCTGTATGGTAAGCGACGTAGGAGTGGGTGTCGTAGTACAACACATAATATAGCAACACATGCCAGGTATATGGCCACACAAGATGCATACTACAGTATGCTATGTTGTGTTAGCAGACATGTGCATAGCACATGCTAACACACAGGTGCATGATGTGACATGCACAGTGCTCACTGTAGTGATAGTAATGGATAATGTGTATACCTTTGTGTCATCCCTATACAGGTACGTCTGGCGTGTCACAAAGACAAGGGTCTGTTGCAGGTAAGTCTGTTGCTAGTAAAAGGCATGATATGGTGTATTGATATTCCACATGTGTCCAGGTATGACATGCACACCTGGGTGTGCCCCAGTCACGATATACAGGTTGCACCACCCGACACACACCAACCATGTACAGTAGATACAACCGTTAGTATAGAGTGGCATGACACCACATAACCTATTGCTGTGATATGTGCAGTCAGCTATGCATACAATGGTGTAGGTGTTCCACAATGGCTGCATGTGTAGTATGCATTGGTATGCCTCTGCAGTATGCACACAGTACCACATAGTCAGCCGTGATCTGGCCAGAGCACAGGTGTTACCACTGTGACCTATGCCCCTGCATTGGGTGCACACGTTGTGACATGGCACATGACATGTCCCATGCACGTGGATGTCTGTCTGCAACATTGTCACACCATGACATGACCTATGCACGACATAGCAGACATCCACAATGTCTGCATAGCCGTAGGGAATGTGACACCTCAGACTAGTACGGTCGTATGTCACATGGGCCACCACAGGGCCGTGTGCACGATGTCCATCACACACAATTGTCGATGACCCAGACAAACAAGGCCATGGGTGATACCTACAGGCATGTTGCCACACAGTACATCCACAGTGGGTAGTCACCATTGCACCCTGTCCACACATAGTGGGCTCATCACTGTAGTGGACCCCCTGGACATCCGATGTGGTACACCAGTGAAATGGAATGCCTGTCTGCAGCCACTAGAGGTGCCACCAATGTACACCACATACGTGCTGCTGAGCAGCTGAACTGACTTCCAGACATGGCAATGTAATGCGTCCAGGTCACGCATCACACTGAAACATACCTGTGTCCTGCTACCGTGCAGTGGCACAGTGCCCGCTCACAT